>NC_136799.1:34502755-34577755 GCF_951216825.1 Electrona antarctica
GCAGCAAGGAGAATGAGACTCGCAGGACACTGCCAAAGACACCAAGAGCTCTCAGCCAGCAAACTGGTGCTGTGGGAACCAACACATGGGCACCGGTCACGAGGACGTCCCATACTAACATATGTGGATGTATACTCAAGAAAGATGCAGGAGCGCAAAGCACCAACGAGCTGGTCGGATGTATGGAGATTGGAGAACCGGGATGACTGGAGGTGACGATGGAAGGCTCGTCTGAGGACGACCTAGACTAGAGAGATTATGACATGATATTTGAGTTATAAAACCAACTGTCTGCACCATTTGCACTTTCATTAAAAGCAAATAGAGATGTATTAGAAATGTCATTAATATTCATAACCTTTTTGTCATATTTTAATTTCTTGGTTGTCAGATGATCAAAACTACTACAGCAGGTTCAACAGGGAGTTTTTTTTGTTGCTGTATTATGACCACAGCTCCTTTTGATTAGCTGAATTAGGTTTTAGAAAATAGCACTTTACACTCGTAGCATGCAGAAGAATACTGCATTGTGCATTCTGTTGTTTTTGAGATATTTTAGTGACTCACTGATAAGAAATTACATAAATTGAATCTGCCACTTTCATTTCATGTATTTATAGCAACAAATACTGATCAAGAATTAAATACAAAAATAGATAGCTGTACTGTGAACAATTTAGACTAACTAGAACAAAGTATTATGACATTGTAGCTATAGTTTTTTAGTTTGTATAGTTTTTTAATTTTATTTTAACATCATTGTATGGCATTTTGTTTAAGCTTAAGTATTGCATAACTTGAACAGGCCATTTGATGTAGTTGGCAGGATTCTGACGAAAAGGTAAAATTGAAAACAATTAGACAAATAATCATTCATTTATGATTGATTATGATAATCTTTAAAGAAAACCAAGTTAAGTATACATCATTATTTTTTTTTATTTTTTTTCCTCCAGCTTTTAAGTAACAGATTCCCTTCCAGCAGGTTAGAGATCTCCAACTATTAGCCAGGTGTAAGTGTAGCCAAATCCAACTTAGATAAGTCTACCCATTTACAGCTTAAATGCAATTGAATTGATGGCATAATCAAAATATAAACACTGAATCATTACTGAGGTGTTTAACAAAATGTGTATATTTACAGACAGCCACAACAGAAGAAACAATGCGCATGTTCTCAATAAAGCACATCCTGCTTGCTGGAGTTGTTTGTGACTATACACACAAAATACAAGTATAAACCCCAACTATCACTACTATAACTACACTGTCACAACCCGGCACATGGAGCCATGACTAATTGAGGACACAGTGGCAGTGCAATAGTAACAATTTATTAACATATTAAAGGTATATTCAGTGATTTCACTTAATTCAAATATCACTTCTTTTTTTGTTTTGTTATGATAATCCTCCCTACTATAGAGTGTTCTGACCATATAAGGAGTTCCTCCCTGTCCCCAGTGAGCCCCTGAAGTAAAAAACCCCTAGTTTCGGTTTGGGCTTTGGGTGGCAAAGCTTTCATCCAATCAGGATGAGAGGGGCCTTCCTCCAATCAGGATGAGAGGGGCGGGCCTTGGTGCACGTGCTGTTGGTCTGTTGTACTTCCCCCACTATAGAGCGTGTGCATGTGCACATCTTGTTACCAGGGCGGACCGGGGTTTTTTCCAAATCACCCAAATCACTGAATGCTCCTTTAAGTGTAAAGTTGCCTGAACGGGCAAGGCTCCAAGAACAGTCCAAAGATGTAGTTTAAGGGTTTTTATTTCTCCCCAAACTCCTCCACCAAACTCCAGTGCAGCTTTACACAGTGCATACAAATATCTTCTACAGCAAAAAACATTGGCCAAAAATAGAAAAATTATGAAAATAAACACTTGAGCAAACACTAATGAACAAAACCCAAATGGATAAGAACTCTCTCCAGGCTATACCTTGATCACACAAAGCCCTGTAGCTCTCCCTCAGGGATGTTACCTGCATGTGTCACTGCCCACATCTAAATGCCATTCCAATGTCCTGTCTGTCCATGCAGCCTCCCTTAGGTCACATTCCCACCTAATACTTCGGTAGACTCGATGCGAATGGGCGGAGAAATTGGGATTCTTGCATATTTAATTTGCTGCGGTTTGCCTTCACACTGTCATCCGCAGCAATTGGAAACGCAGCAGGGGGGACCTTTATCAATGTGCCGTCTGGGACTGGACCCCCCCCCCTCTCTCTCACTATACGCACGCAGCCACGCACTGTTCTTTTGGGCATGGAGGCACAGCGCTGAGCGCACTGATATAACAGACAGCAGCGCAAAATGTTTACAAGTTTATCGAGATGAAAGTCCCTACTCCCCAGTCCCCACACAGTGACAGCACTCCATGTTTACGGCACGCACAGACAGAATATTCTAGGCTATAATACACTGCAGTTTTTATGTGTTTCCTTAAGCAATTTATTAATGTACTCGTCCTCATTTCGATCAGGGCTTCAGTCTCCTCATTCGACCACGTGCACGTCTATCCACGGTAACGGGACATCTTTGCGCTGCGTAAAATATGCCTTCTCCGTCTCCAACTGTGTTCAGCTCCTCACCCGCCACATTGCTTCATTTCCTTTATTTACTGCGGATTGCATTCACACCTGCACCGAATCGTAATCAAGTGCGATTGGAAGCGAAGCGAAACCCCCGTTTTTGCTCGGAGTAGAATGCGGTTCTTTGATACGCATTAGGATTTGAATGAGCCTTCACACCTGCCAAACAAAGTGCACTTTCTGACAATGCGCAGCAGGATTCATTTTAATCGCAGCAAAGCTTTCTGGTGTGAATGTCACCTTAAATAGCAAACCATTCTATTTCTTACAAATATTTCCATATAGATACTGCCATAAATAACCCATTGTATAAAAGTAATCTAAACATTACTAAATATGCATTACAATTAAACAAGTATAACTTGGGTTGGAAACTCAATGACAATTATCAAATCATATGAAACACCCCTCTCCTGCACAGCACTTGGCCCCTTCCTAATCAAGGGAAATGCCACCAGCAGTGCAGGAGAGACATTTAGCAAACAATCAGTGATCATATACGGTTTTCAATACACAAATTTAAAACATTAGTACTTGTTTTACTGCATGTTATAGAAAGCAGTTTGATGCATGTATGTATCTAGGGCACGGGTTGCCCTGTGACATTAAGAAACTTAAATAATGCTTACAAAATGGTAAGCATTAGGTAAAGTGTCAATTGACCACTGTTGTAGAGGGTCTATAGAATAGATAGATGTTGACAGTATTAAGTTAGTAACCATAGTATTATTAAGGCTAACAGGTTTATATTCTGATGGTAATCATTGCAATAGAGCAGTGATTCTCAAAGTTTTTTAATTTCAAGGACCCCCACAGTTGGGTATGATCGGACTGCCATAACTTTGACAGTGTACAAATGGAACCAAATGAACCCGTAAAGGTCAATTTGGTTGATAGGGCAGACACTCTAATGACACAGGCGGGCGATCTGCCCAAGTTTATCCAGTCACCAAAGCCACAAGTGTGTAGTTGGGAGAACGTTTGACTGAAGATCTAAAGGTCACTGGTTCAATCCCGGGTTTTGGCAGTTGAAATGAGGTACAGAAAACAGTATTACTCTCAGGCTGATGTCCCTGGGGGAAAAACTGTATGAGATTATTTGTTTAACAAGTAACAATCAATGTAAAAATAAATTCTGGATGTGACCCTTGCAAGCCGAAATAGCTCAGTTGGGAGAGCTTTAGACTGAAGATCTAAAGGTCCCTGGTTCAATCCCGGGTTTCGGCAGTTGAAATGAGGTACAGAAAACAGTATTTCTCTCAGGCTGATGTCCCTGGGGGAAAAACTGTATGAGATTATTTGTTTAAGAAGTAACAAGTAAATGTTAAATTAAAATCTGAGTGTGACGCTTGCAAGCCGAAATAACTCAGTTGGGAGAGCGTTAGACTGAAGATCTAAAGGTCCCTGGTTCAATCCCGGGTTTCGGCAGGTGAAATGAGTTGCAGAAAACCGTATGACTCCTTGGCTGAACTCACTGGGGGAAAAACTGTATGAGTTTATTTGTTTAAGAAGTAAGAGTAAATGTAAAAATAAATTCTGGATGTGACACTTGCAAGCTGAAATAGCTCAGTTGGGAGATTGTTAGACTGAAGATCTAAAGGCCCCTCGTTCAAACCTGGCTTTTGGCAGGTGAAATGAGGTAAAGAAAACCGTATGACTCTCAGGCTCATCTCACTGGGGGAAATACTGTATGACTTTTTGTTTAAGAACTAACAATCAATTGAAAAATACATTCTGGATGTGACAATAACAAGCCTAAATAGCTCACTTGGTAGAGTGTTAGACTGAAGTTCTAAAGGTCCCTGGTTCAATCCTGGGTTTTGGCAGTTGAAATGTGGTAGGCCTACAGAAAACATAAAAAAACATTGATTTTACTATATCAATTTGGCATGTCAAACTGGGGGTTCCTTGAAATTAAACAAGTTGAGAATCACTGCTAGAGCAACAACTACAGCCGTAACAATCTTCTCTTTTAGGGTTAGGGTTAGGGTTAGGGTTAGGGTTAGGGTTAGGGTTAGGGTTAGGGTTAGGGTTAGGGTTAGGGTTCTGGTACATTTCGGACGAATTGTCCTTCAGGCAAGAGATTCTTGGAAGAATGAGTTTGTGGCCATCACCTCTCTGGAAACCCGCACCTCTTCTACTACAGTGAATGGAAAAGTGACTGATAGTGTGTAAGGAGGCTGTCCACATGATCGGTATGGTGCGTTCAGTCTTTACTTTCAAGACCGATTTTGAGAAGAACAAAACAAAAAAAAACAGCGAGGAGTGTCTGGTACCAGTGGCTCAGTGTGTAAGGAGGTTGTCCAGAATGTCCACATGATCTGGAGATGGTGGGTTCAAACCCCACTCAAGTCTTTACTTTCAAGACCGATTTCGAGAAGAACAAAAAACAAAAAAAACAATGAGAATTGTCTGGTACCAGTGGCTCAGTATATAAGGAGGCTGTCCACATGATCGGGAGATGGTGGGTTCAAACCCCACTCAAGTCTTTACTTTCAAGACTGATTTCGAGATGAACAAAACTTAAAAAAAAACAGTGAGAATTGTCTCGTACCAGTGGCTCAGTGTGTAGGGAGGCTGTCCACATGATCGGGAGATGGTGGGTTCAAACCCCGCTCAAGTCTTTACTTTCAAGACCGATTTCGAGATGAACAAAACTAAAGAGAAAACAGTTAGAACTGTCTGCTACCAGTGGCTCAGCGTGTAAGGAGGTTGTCCACATGATCCGGAGATGGTGGGTTCAAACCCCACTCGAGTCTTTACTTTCAAGACCGATTTCGAGAAGAACAAAATTTAAAAAAAACAATGAGAAATGTCTGGTACCAGTGGCTCAGTGTGTAAGGAGGCTGTCCACATGATCATGAGATGGTGGGTTCAAACCCCACTCAAGTCTTTACTTTCAAGACCGATTTTGAGAAGAACAAAACTAAAAAAAAAACAATGAGAATTGTCTGGTACCAGTGGCTCAGTGTGTAAGGAGGCTGTCCACATGATCAGGAGATGGTGGGTTCAAACCCTACTCAAGTTCAAACAAAAAAAAGGTCCAGGGTCCAATTCCACTCCAGTCTTTACTGTGACACTTTGCTTTCCACACTTACATCAAGTAGCACCAAAAAGCTCTGTTGTAATAGCCAGCAGTTAGCTCAGTGTGATGAGTGGCTGTCCTTGTGATCCACAGGTCCAGGGTTCAAATCCCACATTAGTCTTAACTGTGACACTTTGCTTTGCACACTGACTTCTAGAAGGACAACTTTAAAGCAGCACAGAAATTCCACATGATTGTGTGCCGGTAAGTGGCCCAGCGGATAAGTCTGATGATATCCGTAGAATAACTAGTAGGACGGTGCTGGTTCAAATGCCGGTTCAAACCCCACAGAAGGTGGTGCTGGTTCAAATTACCAACACCTAGAGTAGGTAGTATTGTGTGCCATTAAGTGGCCTGGTGGATAAATCAGATAATATCCATAGAATACCTAGTAGGACGGTGCTGGTTCAAATCACCAACACCTAGAGTAGGTAGGGGCAGAGCAGGTTGAGGTGTAGATAGATAGGAGAGTAGGGGGAGGGGTCAGGTAGGAGGAGAGTAGGAGGAAGGGTCAGGCAGGAGTTGAGTAGGGGGAGGGTCTGGCAGGAGGAGAGTAGGAGGAGAGTAGGGGGAGGGATCAGGCAGGAGGAGAGTAGGGGGAGGGGGTCAGGCAGGAGGAGAGTAGGAGGAAGGGTCAGGCAGGAGGAGAGTAGGAGGAAGGGTCAGGCAGGAGGAGAGTAGGAGGAAGGGTCAGGCAGGAGGAGAGTAGGGGGAGGGTCAGGCAGGGGGAGGGTCTGGCAGGAGGAGAGTAGGGGGAGGGGGTCAGGCAGGAGTAGAGTAGGGGGAGGGGTCAGGCAGGAGGAGGGTAGGGGGAGGGGTCAGGCAGTAGGGGGGGAGGGGTCAGGCAGGAGTAGAGTAGGGGGAGGGGTCAGGCAGGAGTAGAGTAGGGGGAGGGGGTCAGGCAGGAGGAGAGTAGGGGGAGGGGGTCAGGCAGGAGGAGAGTAGGGGGAGGGGTAAGGTAGGAGGAGAGCAGCAGGAGGGGTCAGGCAGGAGGAGAGTAGGGGCTGGGGGAGGGGTCAGGCAGGAGGAGAGTAGGGGCAGGGGGAGGGATCAGGCAGGAGGAGAGCAGGGGGAGGGGGTCAGGCAGGAGGAGAGTAGGGGGAGGGGTCAGGCAGTAGGAGAGTAGGGAGGGGGTCAGGCAGGAGGAGAGTAGGGGGAGGGATCAGACAGGAGGAGAGTAGGGGGAGGGGTCAGGCAGGAGGAGAGTAGGGGCAGGCGGAGGGATCAGGCAGGAGGAGAGTAGGGGGTCAGGCAGGAGCAGAGTATGGGGAGGTGTCAGGCTTGTCCTGATTTATTTTTTTAATAATTTGAAAAAAAGAATAATAATAATAATTTAAAAAATGATTTATTTATTTATTAAAAAAGGCTGCCTCCACCTACCTGACCCCTCCCCCTACTCTCCTCCTGCCTGACCGCTCCCCCTACCTGACCCCTTCCCCTACTCTCCTCCTGCCTGACCGCTCCTCCTACTCTCCTCCTGCCTGACCCCTCCCCCTACTCTCCTCCTGCCTGACACCTCCCCCTACTCTCCTCCTGCCTGACCCCTCCCCCTACCTGACCCCTCCTCCTACCTGACCCCTCCCCCTACTCTCCTCCTGCCTGACCCCTCCCCCTACTCTCCTCCTGCCTGACCCCTCCCCCTACTCTCCTCCTACTCTCCTCCTGCCTGACCCCTCCTCCTACTCTCCTCCTACCTGACCCCTCCCCCTACCTGACCCCTCCTCCTACTCTCCTCCTACCTGACCCTTCCCCCTACTCTCCTCCTGCCTGACCCCTCCCCCTACTCTCCTCCTGCCTGACCCCTCCTCCTACCTGACCCCTCCTCCTACTCTCCTCCTACCTGACCCCTCCTCCTACTCTCCTCCTGCCTGACCCCTCCTCCTACTCTCCTCCTGCCTGACCCCTCCCCCTACTCTCCTCCTGCCTGACCCTCCCCCTACTCTCCTCCTGCCTGACACCTCCCCCTACTCTCCTCCTGCCTGACACCTCCCCCTACTCTCCTCCTGCCTGACACCTCCCCCTACTCTCCTCCTGCCTGACCCATCCCCCTACTCTCCTCATGCCTCCCTGAACTATTCTCCCACTATCTACACCTCAACCTGCTCTGCCCATACCTACTCTAGGTGTTGGTAATTTGAACCAACACCGCCTTCTGTCGGGTTTGAACCGGCATACTTCTACTAGTTATTCTACGGATATCATCAGACTTATCCGCTGGGCCACTTACCGGCACACAATCATGTGGAATTTCTGTGCTGCTTTAAAGTTGTCCTTCTAGAAGTCAGTGTGCAAAGCAAAGTGTCACAGTTAAGACTAATGTGGGATTTGAACCCTGGACCTGTGGATCACAAGGACAGCCACTCATCACACTGAGCTAACTGCTGGTTATTACAACAGAGCTTTTTGGTGCTACTTGATGTCAGTGTGGAAAGCAAAGTGTCACAGTAAAGACTGGAGTGGAATTGGAACCTGGACCTTTTTTTTGTTTGAACTTTAGTGGGGTTTGAACCCACCATCTACTGATCATGTGGACAGCCTCCTTACACACTGAGCCACTGGTACATGACAATTATCATTGCTTTTTTTGTTTATCTCGAAATCGGTCTTGAAAGTATAGACCTGAGTGGGGTTTGAACCGTGGACCTGTGGATTACAAGGACAGCCACTCATCACACTGAGCTAACTGCTGGTTATTACAACAGAGCTTTTTGATGCTACTTGATGTAAGTGTGGAAAGCAAAGTGTCACAGTAAAGACTGGAGTGGGATTGGACCGTGGAATTTTTTTTTGTTTGAACTTGAGTGGGGTTTGAACCCACCATCTCCTGTTCATGTGGAAAGCCTCTCTACACACTGATCCACTGGTACCAGACAATTCTCACTGTTTTTTTTTTTGTTTTGTTCATCTCGAAATAAGTCTTGAAAGTAAAGACTTGAGTGGGGTTTGAACCCACCATCTCCCGATCATGTGGACAACCTCCTTACACGCTGAGCCACTGGTACCAGACAGTTCTCACTGTTTTTTTTGTTGTTTTGTTCATCTCGAAATCAGTCTTGAAAGTAAAGACTTGAGTGGGGTTTGAACCCACCATCTCCCGATCATGTGGACAACCTCCTTACACACTGAGCCACTGGTAGCAGACAATTCTTAGTGTTTTTTTTTGTTTTGTTCTTCTCGAAATCGGTCTTGAAAGTGATGACTTGAGTGGGGTTTGAACCTACCATCTCCCGATCATGTGGACAGCCTCACTACACACTGAGCCACTGGTACCAGACAATTCTCATTGTTTTTTTTGTTGTTTTGTTCATCTCGAAATCGGTCTTGAAAGTAAAGAATTGAGAGGGGTTTGAACCCACCATCTCCCGATCATGTGGACAGCCTCCTTACATACTGAGCCACTGGTACCAGAAAATTATCATTGTTTGTTTTAGTTTTGTTCTTCTCTAAATCGGTCTTGAAAGTAAAGACTTGAGTGGGGTTTGAACCCACCGACTCCCGATCATTAGGACAGCCTCCTTGCACACTGAGCTACTGGTACCAGACAATTCTCACTGTTTTTTTTTTAGTTTTGTTCATCTCGAAATAAGTCTTGAAAGTAAAGACTTGAGCGGGGTTTGAACCCACCATCTCCCGATCATGTGGACAGCCTCCCTACACACTGAGCCACTGGTACCAGACAATTCTCACTGTTTTTTTTTTAGTTTTGTTCATCTCGAAATCGGTCTTGAAAGTAAAGACTTGAGTGGGGTTTGAACCCACCATCTCCCGATCATGTGGACAACCTCCTTACACACTGAGCCACTGGTAGCACACAATTCTCAGTGTTTTTTTTTGTTTTGTTCTTCTCGAAATCGGTCTTGAAAGTGATGACTTGAGTGGGGTTTGAACCTACCATCTCCCGATCATGTGGACAGCCTCACTACACACTGAGCCACTGGTACCAGACAATTCTCATTGTTTTTTGTTTTTTTTGTTCATCTCGAAATCGGTCTTGAAAGTAAAGAATTGAGAGGGGTTTGAACCCACCATCTCCCGATCATGTGGACAGCCTCCTTACATACTGAGCCACTGGTACCAGACAATTCTCATTGTTTTTTTTTGTTTTGTTCTTCTCTAAATCGGTCTTGAAAGTAAAGACTTGAGTGGGGTTTGAACCCACCGACTCCCGATCATTAGGACAGCCTCCTTGCACACTGAGCTACTAGTGCCAGACAATTCTCATTGTTTTTTTTTCTTCTCGAAATCGGTCTTGAAAGTAAAGACCTGAGTGGGGGTTGAACCTACAATCTCCCGATCATGTGGACAGCCTCCTTACATACTGAGCCACTGGTACCAGAAAATTATCATTGTTTGTTTTAGTTTTGTTCTTCTCTAAATCGGTCTTGAAAGTAAAGACTTGAGTGGGGTTTGAACCCACCGACTCCCGATCATTAGGACAGCCTCCTTGCACACTGAGCTACTGGTACCAGACAATTCTCACTGTTTTTTTTTTAGTTTTGTTCATCTCGAAATAAGTCTTGAAAGTAAAGACTTGAGCGGGGTTTGAACCCACCATCTCCCGATCATGTGGACAGCCTCCCTACACACTGAGCCACTGGTACCAGACAATTCTCACTGTTTTTTTTTTAGTTTTGTTCATCTCGAAATCGGTCTTGAAAGTAAAGACTTGAGTGGGGTTTGAACCCACCATCACCCGATCATGTGGACAACCTCCTTACACACTGAGCCACTGGTAGCACACAATTCTCAGTGTTTTTTTTTGTTTTGTTCTTCTCGAAATCGGTCTTGAAAGTGATGACTTGAGTGGGGTTTGAACCTACCATCTCCCGATCATGTGGACAGCCTCACTACACACTGAGCCACTGGTACCAGACAATTCTCATTGTTTTTTGTTTTTTTTGTTCATCTCGAAATCGGTCTTGAAAGTAAAGAATTGAGAGGGGTTTGAACCCACCATCTCCCGATCATGTGGACAGCCTCCTTACATACTGAGCCACTGGTACCAGACAATTCTCATTGTTTTTTTTTGTTTTGTTCTTCTCTAAATCGGTCTTGAAAGTAAAGACTTGAGTGGGGTTTGAACCCACCGACTCCCGATCATTAGGACAGCCTCCTTGCACACTGAGCTACTAGTGCCAGACAATTCTCATTGTTTTTTTTTCTTCTCGAAATCGGTCTTGAAAGTAATGACCTGAGTGGGGGTTGAACCTACAATCTCCCGATCATGTGGACAGCCTCCTTGCACACTGAGCTACTGGTACCAGACAATTCTCATTGTTTTTTTTTTGTTTTGTTCATCTCGAAATCGGTCTTGAAAGTAAAGACTTGAGTGGGGTTTGAACGCACCATCTCCCGATCATGTGGACAATCTCCTTACACACTGAGCCACTGGTAGCAGACAATTCCCATTTTCTTTTATTTTTTTTTGTTCTTCTCGAAATCGGTCTTGAAAGTGATGACTTGAGTGGGGTTTGAACCCACCATCTCCCGATCATGTGGACAGCCTCTTACACACTGGTACCAGACAATTCTCACTGTTTTTGTTTTGTTTTGTTCATCTCGAAATCGGTCTTGAAAGTAAAGACTTGAGTGGGGTTTGAACCCACCAACTCCCGATCATTAGGACAGCCTCCTTGCACACTGAGCTACTACTGCCAGACAATTCTCATTGTTTTTTTTGTTTTGTTTTTCTTCTCGAAATCGGTCTTGAAAGTAAAGACCTGAGTGGGGTTTGAACCTACAATCTCCCGATCATGTGGACAGCCTCCTTGCACACTGAGCTACTGGTACCAGAGAATTCTCATGTTTTTTTTTGTTTTGTTCTTCTCGAAATCGGTCTTGAAAGTAAAGACTTGAATGGGGTTTGAACGCACCATCTCCCGATCATGTGGACAGCCTCCTTACACACTATCAGTCACTTTTCCATTCACTGTAGTAGAAGAGGTGCGGGTTTCCAGAGAGGTGATGGCCACAAACTCATTCTTCCAAGAATCTCTTGCCTGAAGGACAATTCGTCCGAAACGTACCAGAAACCTAACCCTAACCCTAACCCTAACCCTAACCCGATTGTTACGGCTCTAGCAGTGATTCTCAATCCGTTTAATTTCAAGGACCCCCCGAGTTTGACATGCATTAGTCTACGGAGCCCCATTGAATGCCATTTCAATCCTGGGACGCTACATTTATATTGTAAAATCAATGTTAATTTTACTCTGAAAGCGAACCCCCTGGAGTCAGTGTGCAAAGCAAAGTGTCACAGTTATGACTATTGTGGGATTTGAACCCTGGACCTGTGGATCACAAGGACAGCCACTCATCACACTGAGCTAACTGCTGGTTATAACAACAAAGCTTTTCAGTGCTACTTGATGGCAGTGTGGAAAGCAAAGTGTCACAGTAAAGCCTGGAGTGGGATTGGTCCAATCCCACTCCAGGCTTTACCTCCTTACCCACTGGGCCACTGGCACCAGACAATTCTCACTGTTTTTTTTATTTTAGTTTTGTTCTTCTGTAAATCCGTCTTGAAAGTAAAGACTTCAGTGGGGTTTGAACCCACCATCTCCCAATCATGTGGACAGCCTCCTTACACACTGAGCCACTGGTACGAGACAATACTCACTGTTTTTTTTTTGTTCTTCTCGAAATCGGTCTTGAAAGTAAAGACGAGTGGGGTTTGAACGCACCATCTCCCGATCATGTGGACAGCCTCCTTACACACTATCAGTCACTTTTCCATTCACTGTAGTAGAAGAGGTGCGGGTTTCCAGAGAGGTGATGGCCACAAACTCATTCTTCCAAGAATCTCTTGCCTGAAGGACAATTCGTCCGAAACGTACCAGAAACCTAACCCTAACCCTAACCCTAACCCTAACCCGATTGTTACGGCTCTAGCAGTGATTCTCAATCCGTTTAATTTCAAGGACCCCCCGAGTTTGACATGCATTAGTCTACGGAGCCCCATTGAATGCCATTTCAATCCTGGGACGCTACATTTATATTGTAAAATCAATGTTAATTTTACTCTGAAAGCGAACCCCCTGGAGTCAGTGTGCAAAGCAAAGTGTCACAGTTATGACTATTGTGGGATTTGAACCCTGGACCTGTGGATCACAAGGACAGCCACTCATCACACTGAGCTAACTGCTGGTTATAACAACAAAGCTTTTCAGTGCTACTTGATGGCAGTGTGGAAAGCAAAGTGTCACAGTAAAGCCTGGAGTGGGATTGGTCCAATCCCACTCCAGGCTTTACCTCCTTACCCACTGGGCCACTGGCCCCAGACAATTCTCACTGTTTTTTTTATTTTAGTTTTGTTCTTCTGTAAATCCGTCTTGAAAGTAAAGACTTCAGTTGGGTTTGAACCCACCATCTCCCAATCATGTGGACAGCCTCCTTACACACTGAGCCACTGGTACGAGACAATACTCACTGTTTTTTTTTTGTTCTTCTCGAAATCGGTCTTGAAAGTAAAGACGAGTGGGGTTTGAACGCACCATCTCCCGATCATGTGGACAGCCTCCTTACACACTATCAGTCACTTTTCCATTCACTGTAGTAGAAGAGGTGCGGGTTTCCAGAGAGGTGATGGCCACAAACTCATTCTTCCAAGAATCTCTTGCCTGAAGGACAATTCGTCCGAAACGTACCAGAAACCTAAACCTAACCCTAACCCTAACCCCCATAAGAGAAGATGGTTACGGCTCTAGTTGTTGTTCTAGCAGTGATTCTCAACTTGTTTAATTTCAAGGACCCCCCAGTTTGACATGCATTAGTCTACGGACCCTCATTGAATGCCATTTCTATCTCTGGGATGCCAAATTTATATTGTAAAATCAATGTTTTGTTTAGGTTTTCTGTACCACATTTCAACTGCCAAAACCCAGGATTGAACCAGGCACCTTTAGATCTAGGTCTAACACTCTACCAAGTGATCTATTTCGGCTTGTTATTGTCACATCCAGTATGTATTTTTCAATTGATTGTTAGTTCTTAAACAAATAAAGTCATACAGTATTTCCCCCAGTGAGATCAGCCTGAGAGTCATACGGTTTTCTGTACCTCATTTCACCTGCCAAAAGCCAGGTTAGAACCAGGTACCTTTAGATCTTCAGTCTAACACTCTCCCAACTGAGCTATTTCAGCTTGCAAATGTCACATCCAGAATTTATTTTTACATTGACTGTTACTTCTTAAACAAATAAACTCATACAGTTTTCCCCCAGTGAGATCAGCCAAGGAGTCATACAGTTTTTTGTACCTCATTTCATCTGCCTAAACCCAGGTTTGAACCAGGTACCTTTAGATCTTCAGTCTAACACTCTCCCAACTGAGCTATTTCAGCTTGCAAGGGTCACATCCAGAATTAATTTTTACATTGACTGTTACTTGTTACTTCTTAAACAAATAAGCTCATACAGTTTTCCCCCAGGGACATCAGCCTGAGAGTTATACTGTTTTTTGTACCTCATTTCAACTGCCGAAACCCAGGATTGAAACAGGGACCTTCAGATATTCAGTCAAACGCTCTCCCAACTGAGCTATTACGGCTTGCAAGGGTCACATCCAGAATTTATTTTTACATTTATTGTTACTTGTTACTCTTTAAACAAATTATCTCGTACAGTTTTCCCCCAGGGACATCAGCCTGAGAGACATACTGTTTTCTGTACCTCATTTCAACTGCCGAATCCCGGGATTGAACCAGGGACCTTTAGATCTTCAGTCAAAAGCTCTCACGACTGAGCTATTTCGGCCAGCACAGCACCACCTCTCAGCTAACACAATACTACACCATAAGAGAAGATTATTACGGCTCTAGTTGTTGCTCTAGCAGTGATTCTCAACTTCTCAATTAGTCTACGGACCCCCATTGAATGCCATTTCTATCTCTGGGATGCCAAATTTATATTGTAAAATCAATGTTTTTTTTAGGTTTTCTGTACCACATTTCAACTGCCAAAACCCAGGATTGAACCAGGGAACTTTAGATCTTCAGTCTAACACTATACCAAGTGAGCTATTTCAGCTTGTTATTGTCACATGATCCAGAATGTATTTTTCAATTGATTGTTAGTTCTTAAATAAATAAAGTCATACAGTATTACCCCCAGTACGTGAGATCAGCCTGAGAGTCATACGGTTTTCTGTACCTCATTTCACCTGCCTAAACCAGGATTGAACCAGGGACCTTTAGATCTTCAGTCTAACTCTCTCCCAACTGTGCTATTTCGGCTTGCAAGTGTAAAATTCAGAATTTAATTTTACATTTACTTGTTACTTCTTAAACAAATAAACTCATACAGTTTTCTCCCAGTGAGATCAGCCTGGGAGACATACAGTACGGTTTTCTGTACCGCATTTCAACTGCCGAAACCCAGGATTGAAACAGGGACCTTTAGATCTTCAGTCAAATATTGTAAAATCAATGTTAATTTTACTCTGAAAGTGTAGAAATGGAACTAAATGGACCCAAACGGGTTAATGTGGTTCCATTTGTACACTCTCGGAGTTACAGACCTGCAAGGGTCCATTTGGTTCCAAACTATCATTTAGCTGGGGACCCCCTGGAACTCCCTCAAGGACCTCTGGGGGTCCCCGGACCCCACTTTGGGAACCACTGCTCTCTTCTTTTATTGCTTTCTTTGCCAAAAATAGCCGATCTACAATCTCACATTGCAATGCATTGTGAGCTTGTAGGTCGGGTACTTTTTTTGGCTAATGTTCCCCCAGAATAAGGCTGGGGTTCAAGTTATTAAGCGAAATATTATCTTACAGCACCTTTAAGAGTTTGATAACACAAGTGAATGATAGATTAAATGAACCCTAACCTTAATGATTTGAATAGTTTGAATATCACTGCACTATTGTGAATTATAAGAATAATCTATCCAAATGTTATCCTTGACAGACTGGTAGGTTACTCACCTTAGTAATAATATTGAAGATGCTGCACAGGTTATCCAGCAATAGGTGGGTGCTTTCCTCCTCATATGTCTCATATGTCAATCATTCTTATTGACAGATTCCCTCAGCCAATGATGACGTTCGTTACCGCCCAAAGTTAGAAGGGTCTCAAAAGTAGCACAGCAGAGTTTCAGCACAGAGAAAATTCACCACAGCACAGAGAAGCACAGCACAGAGAAGAAGTTTGCATATGCACATGAAGGGTTTGTGGATTTATATGACGTGTGTGGGGGGAAAACATTATTTGTAGATTCGTTTTTTGTTTGTAAATATTAATATTTTTTGCAAAGTTTAAGTGTGCCTTTGAAACTGGATGTGAAACAAAAATACAAAACACAAATTTGAAACACAGATGTGAAACACAAATACAAAACACAAATTTGAAACACAGATGTGAAATACAGATACAAAACACAAATCTGAACTTGTGGATACAAAACACAAATGTGAACCTGTGAGTTCACTCGAGTTGCAAATCTGAACTTGTGAGTTACAAATCTGTGATCGCGACTGTGAGACTTTTGAGACTGTTCTGGCTCCATACTGCGTGTGTGATTCAATTCCTGGCTGCCAGGCAGAACAGTGGCTCTGTGTGTTAAAATGTACTTGAGTTAGTGACAGGTGACTTTACTGTGTCTCTCTGTGTGAGGTATACAGTAGTTACCTGTAGTGATTATTTTCTTTAGAGTGTGTTTGTTTCAACTTATAGAAGTGTTATTATTCAATTTCACCTGACAACAACAATTAGGTGTGAGTGTGCGTGCGTGCGTGCGTGCGTGCGTGCGTGCGACGTGCGTGGGGGGGGTGTCACCCATCTGTACTACTATACACATACACACATTTCCATGTGAACATGTAGCCTACTGTGTGAAGATTTGTCACTTCAGCGTTACTGTATGTTAAAAAAGTTCCTAATAATCTTGATACTTCTCTGAGTATCATTCCTACTACTGTAAGGAGGTGCTACGGTAGGAGGTTAATCTAATGTCTACAAAGTGATCATTATACACGATTGAGGTGTTGATGGATCCAAACAAAACACAAAGGAACTGCATGTAAATGTGAAACAAAATGACAAGAGCCACTCTAACACCTTATAATGAACACCACATCTTGTCAGAAGCACAAACACACAAACACCGACCTGAAACATGCTTATCTGGCAGAGGCACTGGAAATGAATTTCCGGAAGCCTGACTTTCTTTCATGCACATTGATGAAGCTAGTCCCCCCTCCCCCCACCCACCCCCCTTCCCCCCTGATACCCACAATACAACTCCAGCCGCCTGCCCAAGCCCAACGTCTACGCCTCCTCCAAGCAATGTCAGAACTGAGAACACGTTTGACGACCGGGGACCTCATTAGAAAAAGGTGACAATGAGTTTTGCGACTCTGAATTTCCACCCAGCCAATTCCCAACATTTCCTTTTGCTACCCAGGGCACGGCACGGCAGGGAGACTGACGTGGGCTGCCTTTGAATCGACACTGGGCATCCAGGAGAAAGGAGTCTGGAGTCTTCTGCCTAGTGCCTACAACAAACAACCCCCCCTCAACCCCACCACCCCAGGCCAGTGAGGACGGAGACCCATGTCGCACAATAAGCCCTCGTATAAACTCATCCACCAGGTCCAACACCATGTCATGTCCAACAATGTTCACGCATACATACACCTTACACTCACATGCACACACAGATATGGATACACAAACACACACAAATACACACCATCCTCACACCGGCGTGTGCAACGCTATCCCCCTTCTGCTTAGCCAGGCGCCCATAATTGAATCTCAGGTCGGGATTAATTCTAGGAGCTGCACTTGACTCGGTCAAAACAACTATTACAGGGAGGCAATGTATTTTTTTACACGGCACTTCACATTGATTAGGCAATGTGCACCGACGAGAGATGCATTGGATTCTAGATGACTGTCATTTGCATTAAATGAGGGGTTTGCCGCATCCAGGGGAGAGGGTTGCCTGCCATCAAGCGGAACGGACCAAATAGCTCTTTCCATAATGTAGTGAGAATGGAATACATACACACGCACACGCACGCACACACACACACACACACACGTGCGAGTGCGCACACAACACATTTAGAGACATATACAACATTTGTTGCCCACAGATAAAAAACAATCAACCTTTGTGATGATTTTAATCAAGAGATGTTATTCTGTTCCAACTAGATGAACACCTGGTTGATATGAAATACTGGTGAATCTAAACATTACTGTTGATAAAGGTCATGGCTGGCTGAGGGAGAAACATTCATGGAAATGGAAAGATTTGGCTTGGTTCAGGTCTGGAGTTAAAGGAGTTCATCCAAAAATCACAATTCTGTCATTATCCTCCCATGTTCATGCCAGTTGAAACACAGGTGAAATTGGTTTTGTCCACATACCACACAAGGAAGTGTGTTACAACTCCAATACAGTCTCTTGAAAGGCGCTATCTAAATTCAAGCTATTATTATTATTATTATTATTTGCGACCAAAGGTCCCAAACTATGGAATCGTCAGTGTGTTGGTTGGTCGAGCACGTGAGTGTGTTGGTCGGGCATGTGACATCACGTGACATCATCAGGGATGGAGGGCGGTGTATGAATGTGTGCGTGAAAGTGAGTGAGTGTGAGTGAAAACGCATTTATATAGCGCCTTGGATAAAGGCGCTATATAAATGCACCATTTACCATTTACGGAGCATGTGACATCACGTGACATCATCAGGGATGGAGATCCCTGATGTCATCAATATTAAGCCCATATATGGAGATCCTTGATGTCAAGAATATTGGCCAGCAACTCTACATCTGACCTCAAAGCTCAACCCTCAAACCCTTAGATCTCCATATATGGAGCTGACCTGTTCTGACATTCCATATGTTGATCCTTCCCCATCCATCCTTCCTCTTCGATGTCTCCCTTTTGACTAATACCTGTCCATTTAAACTCTAGACGGGCCTGCCCCAAAGTTATTAGTGCAGCCGCGCCCGGCAGCCGGCGAAAACTAGAGTTCTCAACAGGACCGAAAATTAAGATCTTACCCCTCATGCCAAAGCGCCAGCGCTCGCACAGCAGTCTGCTGTCACCCAAGCGGATGCGTGCACGCGACGTCGTTTCTCGGCCTCAGGCGTCTTACTGGTATTAGTGTGTGTGTGTGTGTGTGTGTGCGTGCGTGCGTGCGTGCGTGCGTGCGTGCGTGCGTGCGTGCGTGCGTGCGTGCGTGCGTGCGTGCGTGCGTGCGTTTGTTTGTTTGTTTTAACAAAGGTAGGATATATAACATTATTTAACATTTTTATAAAAGAAATAAATGTTATTGCAGCTCGAGCCAGCGCTGGTCCGTTGACTATCATTGCACACGTTCATGTTATTGGGGCAATGACACTTGAACGCTGTTTCATACGTGAACGCGTGCAATGATAGTCAACGGCCAGAGCGTTCACGATTTGGCCCAATCCATCCCAGAATGCACTCTGTTCCTACCCGGAAGGAGGAGTGAAATCGCCTCATGCGCTTTTGAGCAACTTAATGCAAGTGGATGGGAGGAGAAATCCGGTGCCGTCTCTATTAATATATATACTCTAAGGTCCCGACCCACTGGGAAAAAGTGTATTAGATGATCAATCCAGGTTAGAGGGTTTGGGGCTACCGAAAACTACATGACGTCACGCCGCGGTGACGTCATGTCAGCGACTCACCGCTCACCCAAACACATATTATCTCTTGTTTTTGAGTGGTGTAAACCACTCCTATGACTGGCTTTGTTAGTTTACGTGTCTGTCTGTCTGTGCATGCAAAATGAGCATGGTTGCTACGGTCACCCAGTTCACCCGGGTGTGATTTCATTACGTCAGACATTACGTCAGATCAGAGCTGATCAGGCTATATAATACCTTACACCACTCAGTTCACACGGGTGTGATTTTTACTGAACACGGTGGTCACCTTATCGCCTAAAAATGGAGTATGAATAGTCCTTGAGTTGCATGAAACTTCACCTGTGTTTTCAGCTGAGGATGAGCAGATAATGACAGGATTTATTGTCGGTGAACTATTCCGTTTAAGCAGAGTTGAGTCATTAGAGTCATTAGAGTTGTAACCTCTGTGGTCGTTCCAAGGACAGGGTGCTGCTGGTCCAGGGACGTTGTGGGCAGTCTAAAAAGGAGAGTGGAAGGGTGGCAAAGCAGCAGGACGAGAGAAGAAGGCAGAGATACAGGGGGAGGGGGAGGGTGTGCGGGAGGGACGGTGCTATAAAAAGGCCCTCTTTCAGTTTTGAATGAAAGCGAGAGAGAGTGAGAGAGAGAGCCTGAGCGAGAGAGAGAGAGAGCGTTTTCCTTGCCTCCTCCCGATGCGCTGTCAAACTCTATCAACGCTGAGGGACGGTGACGCCACTCGCCTCCTAGACTCTCTCTCCGCACAATGGCGTCTGCGTGGACCCACCATGCATTTCACATTCAATTTGGCCCTCCCGGGGACATGGCTGTCAGGGTCAGCACCACCCGTATGAGAAGGAGCTGGGGGTGGAAGCCGATGTCTCGGATCGTGGACAGTTTAGATGGGAGGGGGAGCGAGGTGGGGGTATGGTAATGTTGATAGGGTTGGGCTCACAGTCCAGAAAAGGGGTGCTGCTGGTATGGTTGGGTTTGGTGGGGGCGGGGCGGGGGGGGGGGGGGGGGGGGGGGCAGTTGGGACTGGGGGATCCGAGGAGAATGGACAGGAGATTTGGGGTGAAAATAGGGGTGATGGAGGGTGGCCTCTTCCCAATAATAAAAAAGAAAAACTCCAAAAGAAAGGTCTGGCAGCAGCCTTTATTCCACAGAGCTTATGCTGCTTTCCATGGGGTCCTCAATGGGACCCGGGAGAACATTACTCTGCCGAAGCCCATTAGCCAGCATTAGCAGCGTCCGCACACACACACACACAAGGAGATTTGAGACAAACCCCAAACAGCCCACAATAACCGCGAGGTACAAGCCCTGAGCCTTAAGACCTCGGCTTGCCCCAAAAGGGCCTTGAATAGACGCGCCCCAAATCATGTTGTTGAACAAATCAGGTATTAAGGAGAGAGGAGTTTGTCCGAATTTACTTTCCTTAAAGACTTTAGTTAAGCTAGTTACTGCGGAGCTTTAGTTAGGCGTGGGCTGCATGTGTGCAAGTGTGCATGTGTGAGGGGCCATCATTCTCCCGGCATCTTACACTGTGACACTGTAGAAAGCCCCCCCCTCTCAACATAAACCCTTCCGTTCCTATCGTCTCGCTTTCTCTCTCTCTCTCACACACACACACACACACACACACACACACACACACACACACACACACACACACACACACACACACACACACACACACACACACACACACACACACACACACACACACACACACAGACTGAAGCCTATATTCACCCACTCCAAACAATAGGCTGCTATCGGCAATTAAATGGCATTTGGCGATCCAGGGTGCAAGTTAATGGTATTACTGTTGCAATTCATCTCCTGAATGGCAAAAGGGATTTCCCTCTGCCCCAATAAAACACCACTCACTGTCTTACCAGCATTACATAGCTTTACCTTGGGCTTATGATTCACGGCTTTCCGATTACCATTTGAATATTTCCCCTTTCTCGAGTGGTAGCAGATGTGGTCTGCGGTGCCACCAGACCCCCTGCCCTTTATGGACAAGAGGCCCGACTGTCGGCACCCATCGCAGGCCTGTCGGTCAAGCCGGTCTGGGCTGTCCCACCAAAGCCCTTCAAGGGACAACCACCCAGGTAGACGGACTGTGTCCCCCACTCATTCTGCTCTCTGGCTCTGTCACTCTAAATCAATGGAACCAAGCCAGGACCGTAACGCGCGCATCAGCAGGCCCGTTTTCCGAAGAATGATACACCTTTCAGTTCTCAAAACTGGTTGGAAGAAACCTGCCTAGAAAATCCCAGCAAGCTGATAGGTTTGAGATGCTACTTGTCTTAAATTACTCAAGTGCACTGCTGGGTTCAACAGTGACTCGAAGAATTAAGAAAAATAAGAAAAGTCCAGTGTTTATTTAACTCATGCGAGAGCTACAAATGAACCATATCTCATTATCTCACTCTGGAATTTACTGTGTATTAAAAGAAATCTGGAAAATTGGTACAACTTTATATTATTTAAAACGGTCTCTATTCTATCTCTCTTGAACGTTTATTCCACATTTCTGCAAATAGCATATTGTTTGGTTGATTTTATTTCACATTAAATACATAGTATTTCTTGAAAATGTAACTCAATAAAGTTAACAGATAACATGTGGTCTTCTATATACACAGTATGACAACATATCTACAGATGGCAGAATGGAAAGCAGAGGCAAAAAATAAAACAACACTTTTTTATTCTTTGCCAATTTGCCTCCAAAAGGTTCAGCATTTCTTTTTCTTTGGCTCGTGTTTGTCCAGAGATGTCGTTTGTCGAGTCGCCTTCTCAATAGACAAGGAGCTTTGAGAGGAATATGAAAAGGCAGATTTAAAGGTGACGGCTGGTCAGAGGGGAAGGAGGGAGAGAGGGAGTCTTACTATCGCGGCGATGTGGCTACATTTAGAAAAACCCCTCCCCTTGTCACCCATGGCTGAAATGAACAAGGGAGGAAAAGCTGAAATATAACAAAGTCCCAGCCAGAAGCGGTCTGTTTCCATCCACGTTGAAAGAAGGGATAACTAAGGTGCTCCTAAGAAATATATAATCCATTCACTGGCCAACATGTAAAAGTCACATTCCGAGTTTCCGACTATATGAAATGAGACACTGGGCAGGAATTAGAGAGAATTCACAAAGCAATGGTCAAACACTGAATGCAAGCACACTGAAAACTAGATAAATGCCCCTCTCCACCAGGCCAGGTCAGGTTGTGGCCTCCTGGTGGTGCTATAATAGGCCAATGTGAAAAGGGTGCCATTTCGGCATTTTGTTCCAAAAATGTGTTTTGCAAAAATCCACCTGTTGGTGGCACTATAATAGGCCAATGTGAAAAGGGTGGGATATATTCCTCAGCCTAGTAGGAAAGTCCCTGAAAGATTTCACGTAAATTGCACACTGCGTTCATGATTTGAGGCTTTTTGTTCCAAACGGGCCAATCCTGCAAACTTTGAAAGCCAATGTTAGCCAATTAGGATATCGGACAGATCTGTCTTGAACACATGACTATAGAGATAGTGCGTAACGATTTGTGGGATTTTTGGACAGAATCTGGATGAGTACTATTCTGGAAAATTTGGGGCAGAGGTTCATCGTTGGCATCCAGGGAGTGTGCGTACAAAATTTGGCATCGAATGGGTTAACGGTGCTGGAGATTAGCGGGAGGCATAACCGAGATTAGCTGGTAACAGACGGACGGACGGACGGACGGACGGACGGACGGACGGACGCACACACACACATACACACGCACATACGGACGGAGTGCAAAACATACTCTCTCCCCATGCCTTCGGCCTGGTGGAGACAATAAAAAACTATCCTCCTGGCCCAAAACGGAACAAAGAAACAACAACAAAATGTTTTATAGCTGGAAACAGCTATGTAATTACTTCGATCAAAGGTACAAGGAGGGTGATTGTTGCCTGAAGACTATACATTGGTATGGACCTGATATCATTTGAGGGTTTGTTTTTAGATTTGTTTCCCCAAAGCACTAAAAGGGCCTCGTTTTACTTGACAGACCAAACAGATCAGGCGGAGAACAGAGTGGTCCCTGTTAATAGTGAGGATTATGTGAACGGCTGTTTGGCCCCCAACCATTTTGCCCGCCAGAAGACACAAGAGGGCTCCAGTTTGATTCATTTCCACTCTTATTGTCAAGTGTCTCTGGCGCTAACTGGCCCAAGCACTAGCAGACAGACTGAGAGGGATTTGGCGACTGAAACACAATGACTCACGGAATATTATTGAGGCCTCATATTTCATCATAATTGTAATGGTCTAAATAGAATCATATCACATTATGACATTTTTCCATTGATATCTCATATATAAGATCATATCTATCCATCAAGACCAATTTAGGGGGGGTGCTGTCGCCTCACAGCTAGAAGGTCCTGGGTTCGATTCCCATTTCCCGCTGGGGACACCGTGGGCGCTGGGGGCGTGTTCTCTTCTCCGCGTCATCAATGCCCATACCCTAGGTGGGGTTGGCAAAAGGGCCTTTCTGTGTGGAGTTTGCATGTTCTCCCCGTGTCCCCTAGGGTAGGTACCCTCACAAAAAACATGCAGTAATCCTGGTCTCTAAACTACCTCCCCCTGGCGCCTGATGGAGGGGAAAGGGACTGGTCGGAATAACGTGTTCCTTCCACGTGCTACGTCCGGCCGGGGAAACTCTCCCCTGTCAGGTGAAAAGAAGCAGATTGGACTCCTCATGCCCCCCCCCCCCCCGGTTGGCAGAGGAGGTGTAGCGTCCAGGATTACATTAGGTAATTGACACTTGGTGAAAAAATGGGTTGCAAAATCGTGCAATAAAATTTACCAATTTACCAATTTACAAAAAAATACCAATTTAGGACATTTGTAGATTATCTCAACTGAACCGTATTGAAGTTGTTCTCCTTAATCATCATGCAGCATGCTCGCACCCTTAACCCTTCCACCCCTCACTGCCATTGCCCTTATCTCCTAAAGTGTGAATTCATGGGCTACAGTTATACTCACTGGCATTACCCTGCTTCCCCTGGGACCTGACTTGTATTTCTGTGCAGTTTAAGCCATTTCAGCCATAGCTATGATCTTAATTAGCTACACCTAAAGCCTGTCTCTTCTCCAGACAAGTCTAATTAAGCCCAGTGCCTTTACCCAACCAGGGCCCCTCTGTTGGCTAAAAGGGAGCCTGCAATCTCTTGTCCGAGGATTACAACCTGGGATACATCACAAGCAATCATCTCCACAACACAGCCTGCACCCCTCGGTCTGAGCTCCCTGCCCCCACCGCTTGTGTGGCGAAAAGCACAATGCTATTTTCAACACTAATTTGCTGTGTGTATTAAACAACCTCTTCACCCAAGTCAAAGAAGAGAATCCCTCTTACAGGAGCCTTAATAAGTCCAAACCAGACAAACTAACCAAGCTGCAAAGAGCAGTCGTTCCTTTGTGCGCCGTAGCGGTCGCTCAGGCTAAACAGCTTGTTATTATAGTGCATGGGGGCGCTCTGCGTTTGCTCAAGCAGTGTCAGTCGCCTCATTTGTGGCGATCCAACTTTGTGCAAATGCTTTGAAAGACTTGCTTCCTTAATTGGATCGTCGCTTTAACCCTTCGAGGATCTCTGATCCTTATTGTACACTTTCATTGTTGTCCGTCAGTCTTATGGCAGCTATTGCTATTGCTCAGTCTCATCTTAGCATCCTAAACTCCTTAGTCTTAGTATCAGCTCAAGCTCTTAGCGCTGGATAAGCTCTGGCTAATGTCATAATGGTGATGATTTGGCTGAGCTCTCCAGCACTATGTTAATTCATCGGGGGAAAGTTAACGGCCACAATTAACAGAAATTAGCTCAATGCCATTGAATAGTTTTGAGCATATAGGGCAGTGCAACGACCTTCTCAACATCATATTTGCATTTTCACGTGACTCTGAAAGAGGCTAGCCATCTATGAGAGGTGTGTGTGTGTGTGTGTGTGTGTGTGTGTGTGTGTGTGTGTGTGTGTGTGTGTGTGTGTGTGTGTGTGTGTGTGTGTGTGTGTGTGTGTGTGTGTGTGTGGCTAATCTTGCAAACCGGTAGACCGATCAGTGCCAAAACTTTGTATTCAAACTGCCAATAGGCCACAGAAGTACCTCTACTAATGCCAGAGATCCACATTGGATCCTGAGATCTACATGATTGTATTTTTATGACGTGGCTCTGCAAGAGGCTAGTATCTTTGAAACGATCACCAGCACTCACTTGGTCCTTTTAAGATGTCTTATTTATTGTGTTGTAGCCCCAGCAGCAGATCACGAATGGACGTTTCGGCCAATGGCCTTCCTCAGCGTGAATGCTGCAAGAGACTACCCATCTATGACAGCTAGCACAGCCCTGTGTGTCTGTCTGGAGCTAATCTCTCAAACCAATGGACAGATCAGCGCCAAACGTTTTCATTTTACAAAGGAAGTCAAAGGGGCTGTGATCGCATTCAAATCTTGCCCAATTTTGTAGTCATACAAAACAAACAAACAAACTGATGACTGTCCAAGATTCACATTGGAGACACAGGACTATGTGGATCCTGAGATCCACATAATTCCCTAGTTTTATTATATTTCAACTATTGTACTCAAGCTGCACGATCCCTCTATACACAGGACACAGGATATCAGGACACAGTCAGTCTAAACTGAGAGCCCAATGGAGATAATCTGAGCTCAGTTTACCAGGAATTTCAGTATTGTCAATAAACCCTTAATCACATGCACATGTAAAACAGGTTCTAGTTTGATGAATTATGATAACAGTAATACATGCCACGTACTGCCACAACATTTAGGGCATATTAACATTGTATGCCAATAATGCTATGTACAACAAACAGTTCAATTCAAGGCTCCAAGAGACCTAGCATCACAGATCACACAACAGGAAAAGAAAACAGAGCCAGATGAGAAGAAAAAGCAGTGGAAGATATTATTGGATTCTCTCTTAGTTGAAACAACTGAAACAAATCTCCCTGCATGACCACTTTGAAGTTCCTCAACAAACTCGGGGGTCAGACCTCCTGAAGAGAGTCAGAGTCTTAATTCATCAGGATGCATTAGACGTGAAAGTGCCGTACTCTTCATGTTCCGATCACAGGAGTGGAGCGAGCGAGTGTGTGGGGGGCTGGATGAGAGAAAAACACTTGGGAGGGTAGGACAGAGCAGCGCATGTGTGTGAGTGTTTATGTGGGGAATCTCCTGTGAGGAAGCCAGCCCTGGGTGGTTCACACTTTGTGGATGAAAGTGCAGCAGCCCTGGGGTCCACTCGCACAGAGAAGCGAGGCCAGTGATTAAGGGGGCACAAGGGCAGGATGGCCCTTTAATTTGGGGCTGCGGAAAGGATGAGGAGGGGGTAGTTGGGGGACGGTGGCGCTGGTGTATCTGTAGCCAGACAATGGCGATTACCTTCCTCTTTATCTGACGGAGAGGGGGCTTTGAGAGAGCAATCTGAGGAGCGGAGGAAATGGCACGACACGGGATTAGCGGCACAACAGGACGGTAAATTAAATGTTGGAGATGAAAGAATGAGGCTCTGACATGCATCAATAGAGAGCATTTGCTGCATTCTAATAACAGCAGCCCAGGAGAAATACCTGTAGAGATTAGTTGCATGAGAGGGGCAGGCAAGAGAGGGAGGAAAGATACACAAAAAAATAAATGACTTTGGACGTCTTTTGTCATGTGACCCCCCCCCCCCCCCACCCCCGGAAGGGAAGCAAACGGCAAATCAGTTTGTGACCATGAATGTAACTCTGAAGTCTGTCTGTGTGTGCATGTGGGTGCACGCGTGAATACGTGTGCATGATAATAATGTCATTGTGAAGCATCTGAACCTATACGTATAACCAATTCCTCGAAAAGTTGAATATGTCTTTCAATAGGGGGCCTAGAACAGGAAGCTGTAGGGTCAAACGTGAAAACTCTACAATGATGAACGCTCCCTGCACATTTCCGTACAACCATTCCAGAATAACATTACACCTGCTATACACTAGAACTCATAAAACCGTTCTGTGTACATTGTCCATGTACGGTTTTCACAAAACTGCAAACCTAACTGTTCAAATTTGCATTGTGATTTTCACAGCCTCTGTAGACATCTCGCCAATATCAGAGGCTTAATAGAATTAATGAACTCCATTTAAAGTTCCAGCAGAAGTTCCCTGCCCTGTGTTGGATAGAATGAAGACAAAACAATGTTCAAACATGTTCTACTCATAATTAGTGGGGAACAACATAAACAAATGTTCTCATTAGTGTTCAACGTCCTGATTGACAGGTATTACAGACAAAGAGTGTGGGGAAGTAAGAAAACAGAGAAAGGGGGATGTATTGAGAGAGTCGGAGAGGGAAAGAGAAAGCGGAGATGTGTTTAAAAACAAGTGTCTGATACACTATCGACAGGAAGGCCCTGAATGGAGGCAGAAATGATTCAATCAAAGAGTAGCTTTATCTGGGTTATTATAACTATACTGAAGCAGGAAGATGAAGAGGGGGTTCGCCTTAATCTCAGTTACAATGGATGGGAACAAAGGCACACTTACAAGCACTATCAGCCACAAATATCAAATCAGCTCTAGCTGCACCTAATCCTGCCAGACAGCATTGTCCATTCAGTGAACCTGTGGCCATGGACAGAGGCAGCGATATGCACAAAGGAAGTGTACACACTCACACACACACACACACACACACACACACACACACACACACACACACACACACACACACACACACACACACACACACACACACACACCTATACTTGAACACAGACTTTTCAATGTAGCATCAAGGGGTATGTCTGAGATTTTGTTTGTCATGATTCTATGTATGGGTTCATAAAGGCTAGGTAAAACTCCAACAATGACAACTACAACAACCAGTAGCCAAAAATGCAATGCCTCTACTTAATCAGAGTTTACCTTTTCCTGTTTTACAGACCCAGGTGCTAAAATATAGCTTATCATGTTGTATAGCATCATTGACCACAATAGCTCCCTTAGCATTAAAGCTGCCATCCTTAAGGATTTATGTCCTACCCAGGCCAGGACTCAAACCCAAGTCTCCTGTGCAAGGGCCGAAATTTCTAATGCTGAACAGATATTGAGATTTGAGCTTCATGTAATACCTTTTGTGTTCCAACCTCAACACAGGAAGAGCAGAGAGACAGTGGTCTTTTTCCACAAAAGAAGAAAGAAAAGGTTTTAAATCTAAATTGGACATATCCAACTATTAGGAATAGTGGGCAGCAACTGACCAGCGCCTGCCTGGGGACCAGCTACAGCTCTAAGGCCAGTCACTACAGGAGTATGAACCTAACATGCATGTATTTTGGTTGCATCACAAGATCTGGGACACACTTCACGACTCTGTGACCTTTTAGGAGAATTCCGGACTAACCATTTTCTTACCTTATTCTGATGTTATTATATCCAAGAACGAGTAGTAGAGGTGAGAGTGATAAAGCGCATCGCAGCTCTGAGCGTGCACAGTGGTTCTTACGGTAGTTTGCCTTTTTGCGCCAGCCCATTTGGGACAAAACACAGTGTGGAGCGTATCTAGACATGATGAAAGACAAAAACAAAAAACAAAAAAAGATTTCGTTTAAGACCCACCACGCACGCTTGATGCTGCGGTGTGCTAGGGATAGAGTTATGTAATTTTTCACCTCTACCATCGTTCTTGGATATAATAACATCAGATTAAGGTAACAAAATGTTTGGTCTGGAATTCTCCTTTAACCTCTGAACACCTGCATGCCTTCAGATCCATGCTAACAACAGCAGCGACAACATCCTTGTTCAGGATGGCACTTGGCAGAGGGAAAGGAATACTGGCAACTTCATTATGCGACAATAACAGGCTAATTATTGTGTTTGTTAGCAACAAATCAGAGTACAACAGACTGCATGTCCCTGTCCTGTTTTGAGCATCTTAATTACCCGCCCCCCCTCTCTCTCTGTTGCCACTGCCACTGTTAGAATTTTGCATATAAAAGGCATCAGCTAATTATCTGGTCTATAAATATTCGGCATGCAATTAGCGTCCTGGCCTGCCTTTGCGCTGCGTTATCACCTCGCCGTTTGGTACATAGTGCAGACCGCACACTCAATTCCCTGTATCTAATGGACATTTGATAGCAGTGCAGAACCTTTGTTTCTGAGGACAAATAACAGTAAGCTTCTGTGACAGTCTTCTGACCCCTGCACTGTGCTTTGACATCCACGTTGTACCTTGAGGAGCACAACACTACAAGGTCAACACCGTGTAGGTGACACTTCCACAAGAACAGGACAGGAAGTACATGTCTGAGCTAAGAGCATGTTTCACTTTTGTGGAGAAGACGGAATTAACCTACAACAATGGGGGGAACCTGAAATATTATGAATGCCAGGCCAGTGAGAAGTGTCCTTTGAAGTGTGTGTCAGTGTTCCCTGCCAGCATGCGTTTGCTGTGTGGTAGGATGTTAACATAGGCAATGAAAGTTATAACGCTGTTCACTGTAAAGTCAACTATGATTTATGATATAACCAAAATTCTCAAAGGGGAACTTTGTTTTGTGGGACAAGGAAAGTGGAAAAAAGAGTGTTCTTGAGGCTGGGGCATGCTGCTGCTCTTCTCTACCTCAAACTAAAAAGAAATAAAATCAAAGAACAAGGCAGAGAGGGGATAGGGGGGGAGGGAGGTGGAGAGGAGTCTTCACGGATGATTGCAGCCCAGTTTGAGCTGCTAAAGTGCAGACGTGAACTTCTTTCATCTCCCTTCAGGGTCATTGTCCATGGAGGGAATGAACCTGTCATCTCACTCTCAGTGCCTCACACCAAAGCTTCCCAGCTCTTCTAGCTTCTCACCACCTCCCTTGCTTAACCCAGTTCCACAGCAAGAGCAACACACTAGCCCAAAGCTGGGAGCAACAGTATCTGTGGCAGGCTTCATCATCACACAGCATTCTAGAAGCTCTATAGAAAGCTCAGAATCGGGGGACCTTCGGGGAAAAGATGGATGGAAAGCGGAAGAAAACAGGAGTGATGAAAACAAAAGGTAATGAATGAGCACAATAAATACTACTCACTCTACGATATGTGACACATTGAAACGATAAACTACAGAAACTCTGTTGTAGCGACAAGGTGAACGACAGTGAAAGAATTCAGAGAACAAAGGAGGTGGAACTTCGGTTGTGGAGAGTTCTTGCGAGACTGATGCTGCTCTGTTTGGAGAGGTTGACTGGAGCCTGGAGGCTCGTTAGAGGCAGGAGTCCTGAGGGCTCCTAATTGGGACGGCCGGGGCCATGTGGTCTGGGAGCGAGAAAGGAGTCAGCCTCGAGGGCTGGCTATGGAGGGGGTAGCGGAGGGGGCAGTGGGGGGCTGGGAGTGTTGGGGGGGGGGGGCTTGGGGTGGGCTTTCCAAGTCACATGAAAGTTTGTGGGGATGAATGTACCGTAATTAGATTAATAAGTAGCTTAATTTATCGCAGCAGAGGATATCAGCGGCTCCACATTAGAGGCAGGCCAGAAGATTAGCCCCGATCGGCGTTTCCAAAACACGATTAGCCCCCCGGCACAAAGACCAGGCTCTTTCACAGGTTCCTACCGCAAGGGCCGGGATTAGAGAAGCATGTTGAATAATCACCATGCCCCCGCATGCTCCTCTCAAGTCTGCTCCAGCCAGGGGTGCAGTGCAACCCCTCCGCCTGCCCCCTCCCTGGCCTGCTCGCAACACTTATCAATTAGACCATTGTAGGGCCAATTAAAGTGAAGAGAGGCCAAACTGACACCAGGCTTCCCTGTACCACCCGTGTTCAAACACTCTACACCTTGTGATTGTCCATTGTATTCTTCTCTCTCACTTTTACTTTTCTAGTTGACTGATGAGTCACTCATATCTCACAATAACCGTATTGTGTGATATATCAAATTGATCAGTGTACGAGTAATAACCACAAATTGGTCCAATGGTGAATTTACCCGTGAAGTCAAACCCAGTCAATCAGCCTTTTGGTGGGTGTATGGCTACTAAGCAGTCTGGTTCTCCAGAGAGCCCCCTGGGGACGCACAGCTTCATGGCTAATTGATTGTCCCACCAATCTCCTCCAGAATGCCAATAAAGACCCCAGCATATGTTCACTGCAGCCACACATGCATCATGAATGCACTGCTCTTACTAAGCTTTAGATCCCCTGATCCTTTACATCCGGTTACATTGGTAAAGTTAAAAAAAAAGAAAAGAAATAAAGAAGTGGTAAAACCTCTGATGGGCCCTCTGCCAAAATGTTTTGAAGAGAACGTAATCTACTTTAAAGCTACAATATGTAAGTTGTATGTCCCTCCTGACAGAGCGCTAATTGTCTGACAGAGCAAAGCAAAGTTTTGACTCTGCAGTCTTGTTACAGCCCGCTGTCGTGCTGCAGTGTGTCTATGTATACGTAAGTGATGTGCCTCATTCCCTTCCTGGATGTGCATTGGGTTGGCTCCCACAGTCTCACTTTGCTCGGCACCAGTTCCGGGTGCCATCTCTCTCTGACCTTGTCTGTAGAGGTCCACGTTTCTGATATGGTTCACACATGCTGACACCAAGTGCCATCTCCATGTCTCTATAGCCAATACAGCAGTATTGACTCCACTGTAGGCACAAACAACCACCTCTTGAGGTCATCTCGAAAGTCGGATTTCCACACGCTCCTCATCCCATGCAAGGCATTCCATTCCAGGCAGGTGCCCTCTAGAGAACAGATCCTGTTCCGCAGAAGCAGTCCAGAGATATTTGAAGTCCTCGACGACGACTACCTTGTAGTCCGTACCGTACACCATCAAACATTAGCCCTAGCTTGTCCTCCATATTAAATGCCATTACTTTTTTATTCTTGGCAATTGCTTGAGGCAGATGTTTCTGCACTCCATTTCTACTGCAAGTAGTAGGCTATAGCTCATTTAGTAGTAGTTCATTTCACATGCTAGTATAATCTTTGTTTTCAAAATGTGCTACTTCCTATACAGGCTCTCACTCATAACCTCAGATGTGCCCAGTTTATTTTATGTAGCGTGTGGACTAGCATGGTGTTACTGCTCTTGCTGCTATGACACCTGAATTTACCCCCATGGATCAAGAAAGGTTTATCTTATCTTACAGTGTGCTGGTAGGTTTTGTTCAGTGTTCTGGTACCAGTTTGAGAGCCAGTCATGGACCTTGCTCACCAGCTAATGTTTATAAATTGATCAGCTGTCGCCACCTTGCCAGGGAGAGTTCTGTTTACCCTTGAAAGCCTGCCTGTAACTTTTACATTTCCTGCTGGTGTGCCAGCGCCGCAGGCCCATTATCCTGTGTGTCTATGCAGCTCCATGCATTGGTGATAACGTGCACAGAGTCAACATGTCCTGCAGACTTGAGCTCGCTGGAACAGTCCAACCCGCCAAAGCAGAACAGTGACTATGCTGGCATCATGAAACAGTTAACATGACAGTAACAAAAAGAAAGCTTATTACCTACATTAGTATATAGCCTCTACATAATCAACGTTCATAAATAATCTCTTTCAACCTTTGATTGAACGAAGTGCATAGCCTCAAACATTGCTCAGCCTATAATATATTATCTGTAACTGTGCTGCACACAATGCAGTGTAGCTTATATATCACTCGTCCATCCTGACTACTTTATGTTACTTTTGGTAAGCGACACCCTTGTGTGATCAAGTAAATGAATCATGCTTTATGAAACTATCGACAAACGCAGGATCAGCGCAGAGCATCTGTGGTTGAAAGAAGCGATGCGCTATACACAAACAAACCTTCAGTTGGGTGCACACGCACACACATGTACATGCTATCTAAGCATGCATGACACGTGACATGTATTCAATTATGCCTGATTAATTTAACACCTGGCCGGAATAATAGAATGTTGTTGGTCACGTTGGCCAACACCATGCAGAGAGCACTGAGGGGGCAGGTGTCCAAACCCCAGAAGAGGGCATTGGGGTGGTCTTTTTGTGGGGGTCCCTCGTGCCATTTCACACCATAAATGTACAGTACATTGGATGTCTTATGCTAATGGCGCAAGATGTTTCACAATAACTTGGCCCATGTCATTGGACATTAAAATAAGCAAGGGGGGTCAAGCACCAAAAGCCTCCCCCCTCTGCACGTGTCTGACATTGGCCATGTCATCAAACCCTGTTCCTGAAGTCTGCACCACATGTCATTTGATTGCAAAGGTTTGATTACATTTTCTCCACGAAATAGAAATCTTACATCATGCCATTTAAAAACCTGTCAAATGGGACTCAACAAAAGCAACATTTGTGATGTGCAATTCAATTACAACTTAAGTTCGTCTTTTTAGTACAGACTTTACTGTTTTTGTCTGATATACTCTCATCCAAGATTAAACCTATAATAATTAAACCTATAATACTTCCAACATTTATTTTATTCCACTATATCACCTGAATTAGTGCTCTAAGTAGAAATTGAGCTTAGTCAGTCATTTTACAGCGGTATCTTGACTTTGAAATCCCGGTAGCGATATCAGATTGGGGGATTTAAGGTTTGAATGGAGGAAAGAGGACTTACCTAAAGGCACCTGATTGGAGGAGGAAGGGGAGCGGGTCAAGAGTGAAAAGTCATCCACATGTGTGTAGGCTATGAGAGGAACTGCACTTAACTCCAGTCAAGTCTCGGAAGAAATATGCAGAAGTCATGTTGGACTCTAAACTAGGAAAACATCAGAAAAAATAAAAGATTGATATAAAAGCATCAACCCCATTCCTACAAAACTGGCTAATGGGAGGCCCCGTCACTATATCAGACATCTTACAATAAATGTACCAGAACCACCAGAAAAGTAGTAGACTGGCAGAGTCTGAGCTAGTCAGACTCTGCCAGTGGACCTACAGTAATCCCCACACCTGTGTACCTTTCAGGCTCTGCCTGAGCCAATTAGTTCCCATGGCAACTAATTGTTAGTCAGTCCACTTTTCAACTAATTGTTAGTCACACTAAAGTGAGTGTATAGCAGCTCCTTTAATTCCTGTAATTAGCCAACCCAACTTTGTTCTAATGCTGTGTGTGTGTGTGTGTGTGTGCGTGCGTGCGTGCGTGCGTGCGTGCGTGCGTGCGTGCGTGCGTGCGCTCCCGAGCAAACGAGGCAAAAACAAACAAACCGTGGGTTTGATCTGGCCGCGTGCTCCGTGTAGTGCGCTGTGTCGTGCTCCGCTCTGCTAGCTACCCCAGCAGACACTCTATGCCACACAGCAAATTAGAACCCCTCGCCATCAGGCAGACAGCTGGCAGCTTCCCCCTGGGAATGCCAATTAAGTTTGTAAAACATTTAGACTACAAAACTGTACAAGAGATACCATATCCCACGGAGGGAATCGTCCCCACAACTCCCAGCAGGCCTCACCCTGACCCCACATGCACCCCCGGCCCGATCTGCAACTGCCTGCCCGAGGAAATACCTCGGTGCCAAAGCCCAAGAGAGTAGCAAATATGCTCGGAGAAATACATGAATACCAAATCAAAGCCATTGATTTGGTCATGGTAATTTGCTGTTATAGCAAATTAAGAGATTGTGTTTTATTAATAGCTAAGTTGCACTGCCTGCCTTGTTAAATAATGATTCACAGAATTAATTATGTAGAATTACTAAGTCTTCCAAATGTTCAATAAATGAAATATAATTGACAGCTCTAACACTGCAGAGTGTAAGTACATAGAGCAACAAACTGTCCTCTGCCACACACGATGTTGTAGCTCAACCACAGAAGACAGCTTCAGACTCTTAAACACTATACCTGATCAAGTTGCTCTACCGGCTTGTCCAAATGGTAACTTGAGTCTTTGGCCTAGGGGGGAAAAAGCAGGGTAGGGATTAGAATAATACTTAAGTAGCTTTCTGAAAGTTGAACCCTTGAGTAGGCAAAGGATATGGTGGCCCTAGGCAGGCAGTATGACCCACGCTCTCATCCTGAAAGTGAGTGCTCAGAGATGTACATTTATTTTAACGGCCCACACTGGCGTTGTTTCAGTGTGACATGTGAGGATGTGACAGACAGAGTGACAGCATGGATAACTAATTGAGACAGGATGCGGGAGAAAAATCCTCTGAGCCCTCAGCAAATGTAAGGGATGGGGGGGGGCTGCCCTCATCTCCCAATCCTCCAACCCTCCCTCCTTACACACACAACCCTGCTTAGGGCAACTCTATCAATGCTAATTAGTCGAGCAATGATTAATATGGGAGCTAAACGAAGTTATTTTGTGTAATCTGTGTTTCCTTTGAAAGATCATTCATTATGTCAATATCACTCTGTTTGAATTTCTTTAAGACAACATTGTTACAGGGAGAAGGATGGGGAGACGTGATGATGATGGGAGTCTGAAAGACAACGAAGGAGGCACATGTCAATGCATAGCTAATGTTTAATTTATAGTCCGTCGCACGACAGTGCCATGCACCGAAAATAGACGATCTGCAAGCTCATGTCATGCCACATGTAGATCAGCTATTTTCAGCAGACAGCACCAAACTGGTCTGTGGATAACCAAGTATGCATATACAGACCTGATTAGTCCAGATATAGCCCTTAACTATACTCTTCCTTTCTTCCAAATGAAACAAGCTTCATAACCCACGTTTCCTAGCCTGACACTCAGCCGGAATGAACCCACAGAACTCTTTTTTTTAATGGCCGTGGGTAGTGATTCAGGGCTGAAGCAAGGCTACAGGTTTCTTACACCAAGTGAAGATTGATTTATAATATGACACCTGTATGTATATTGTGACCAAATCTGATGTATGTCGCGATAAACATACATGTCGTGGCATTACTTCCATATGATTGACTGTAACCTATAAAAGCTCATTGACACACAAAGACATAAACACATTCAGTCAGAAAACAGCCATTGATGGATGCAGGCAATATTGTGCTGCACTTGAGTGTGATGATGACAATGATTTTGCAAACAGCTTTGTCTCAAATAAAGATAACTAACTAACTACTGTAACAATCAACTTTGTAAGTTGAGCTTTTTTATTTTTGCAGACTGAGACTGTCCACAGTCAGATGAGTCTGAAATTGACCACTTGAACTTAGTTGAACAGGGTGATCCCCAGAGCTTGTTCAAGGGGGGCTAGCATTTGTCTCTACACAATCTCTCCACCTTAATATAGCTGATATACAAGCTTGTAGTTCTCCTATTTTTGTTGAATGAAGGGACACTACTACACAGTGGCGTGCACAGCCATTTAGAGGGGCAGGTGCTCAAGTGAAAAAAGGGCACCTTGTGCAGCACGTGGAAACGGCCGGTGGCCTTAATAGTGTGATATTTATAGATTTTGGGGCCTAAATAATATATTAGAAGCTTTTTATCAAGAATTGATCAATGTCACCATGGTCCACATATTGTACAGTGTACAATGTACAAAAAAATAAAATAAATAATATATATATTTTTCAAAAGGGCACATTGCCAAAAGGGCAGGAGGTGCTCTAGCACCCCCTAGTGTCTATCTGTGCACGCCACTGCTACTACACTAGGTTTCATGTGGTTAAAAAAACAACAGCTCATTTCCACTGAACACAATACCTATCAGGCGACTCAGCAGCAACTGGCCAGCTTTGTTTTCTATCCTTAACATTCTCTCCCCTTTTCTCTCTCTCTCTCTCTCTCTCTCTCTCTCTCTCTCTCTGTTTGATCTCAAGCACACAAAAGCAAAGTATGACAATTCATTTCATCTTCTGCAGCCGTAATACAACAGAGGCCTATCTCCTGCTGACAGCTCCCTCCAGCTGCCTCTCCTGACAAATACACCTCAAGTGTAATACAATAAATATACTATCTTGGTGACTGGAAATTTTGTGAGGGCCGTTATACATTTGAATATGACCACTAAGTAATAATGGCAATGGCGCTTCCCTGATAAATCATACTCCTGCTCCACACTATACAAAGTACAATCCAGAGTGTCAATTTAAGTATGAAAGTGTAAAAAGGTACCCTTATGGGACACTCAGGGATTCTGCTGTGTACAGAATGAGTAATAAATGTCTCAGTGAGGGTGAGATCACAGCCTCCCTTGACCACTGGAAGCAGTAGGCTATAAAGCGCAGGGCCTCAGCTTAACGTTGCAAAAAATAATTTAGGTCTCTTGTAAATCAAGAGTGTTGATCAGTAGATTAAACTATTGTAGTCGACAGGGTCATAACGCCTCATTCTCTCCTTCAGCCATTATCTGATGAACAGACTCTCTCTCTCCCATGGATGACACCACGACAGACGTCATGACATTCTCAATACTACCAGTAAGACGCCCTGGGGGTGGGTTCGCGTGCACGCATCCGCCTGGGTGACGGCAGACTGCTGGGCGAGCGCTGGTGCTTTGGGATCAATTGGGGTCAATTCAACATACTGTATGGAAAGAATTCAGTACTGGCCAAATATGGAGCGTGTCTTGAGTGTAAAGGGTTTGATGAGGTCAAATCAACATATGGAATTGTCAGAACGGGTCAGTTCCATATATGGAGATCTAAGGGTGGCAGCGGGGGCAGTGTCTTGAGTGTACAGGGTTTGATGAGAGCCCAGGTAGGGCCGGGCCTTCATTTTCGGTCCTGGGTTTGATGAGGTCAGTGTCGTGATCTTCATACATGGAGACGACCATGGTGGCGTGATGTGTCACGAGGTGTGATGTCACGAGGCGTGACCATATATGGAGGCGTGACACGAGGCGTGCCACGAGGCACTGACTGACGGGAAATTCAGGTTTTCATATTAAACGTGACCTATGGTCGCAAAAACACAGCCTTTGCTAAACATTTGGATGAAAGCTGGTTAGTTTGGATACAAGCAATATGCTATCATGGAAAGCTTAAGGCAGGTCCATTTGAAAGCAGCTCTTTTCCTTTTGGGGGCTTTTTACAATCTAAATCTCACCCTGTTGTCAAATATGCTCAGGGTGTCTAATCACCCTTAACCTCACATTGGTACCCTATAACCCCCTTCTTTCCTCGCCTGCCCTCCAACAATTTAAACATCATTTTAACATAATAACAGGACTTTTATCATTCCAGTGACTGCACCTTCTACCAGAATCACCACAACTAATGGGATCTAATCTGTACAACAAGGGACATTAATATATATGCAAATCAGCGGAGACTTATCCTATGTCCCTCGCAAACGAGATAGGCTGAGTTAGTGTGTATAGGTGTCATTTATGTCGTCCATGTCGGTTTTGTCATTAATCACTGTTAACCTGCCTGGAACACAAATATATAGCTCTGTGCAAAACAGAGAGAGAGAATGAGAGAGAGAGAGAGTGTGTGTGTGTGTGTGTGTGTGTGTGTGTGTGTGTGTGTGTGTGTGTGTGTGTGTGTGTGTGTGTGTGTGTGTGTGTGTGTGTGTGTGTGTGTGTGTGTGTGTGTGCGTGCGTGCGTGCGTGCGTGCGTGCGTGCGTGCGTGCGTGCGTGCGTGCGTGCGTGCGTGCGTGCGTGCGTGCGTGTTTTTGCAGCACTGTTCTTGCTTCTATAGAAGAATAGGCCCCCTTCCCCCTAAAAAAAAAGGTCCAGCAGTGGTGGGGAGAATTTGGTTGGGGGGGACGGGGGGATTGAGGGGTTGCAGGTCGGCTGTTCAAAGCCACTCTGTGCATTGTTGGCTAGTAGGGGATTAGGTCTCTCCAGGCTGCAGAATTTGCCTTCTAATTAAAAGGGATAAGAAGTAGAAAAATAGCGAGGGGCACTGCTACTGTAGAGAGAAGGGGGTGCTTTGGAGAAAACGCTGAAAAGAGGGATAGAAGTTTGTAGTGTCACCAGTGGTCCTTGATCATAAGATGAAGCCAGAGTTACCAACTTCTCTTTCTGACTCTCCCTGCCATTTTTTTTTACCCTGGTCTACTAGTAGTCTCCATGCATCTCATTAATTCGCCTTTCATTAGTATAGAACACGGTCCAAAAAATGTATCCGAACATACATTTATCATTTACGTGGATCCATTTGTACCCTCAGAGTTAACACTCAGGATTATGGGTCTATTAATAATAATAATAATAATAGTACTGCAGTCCCTGAAACAATGTGTATTTTAAGCTGTTTATTAGTGAAAATGCCTAATGGCTTCATGGGGAAGGCGCTGGACATCTCACAATTCATACGAACCACTTAACTAGATGACAGAGCACATGTTGTAGTTTGAACCTTTACTCCAGTGGACAGCTCTCCTTCGCAGCCCAACCCCTACGATCAGCATGCCGCTGTTTTCTTACTCAGCCCTCCGGCAGGGGGTCCGGTCCGGTGCTCCTCATGCATCCTACAAACAAAGTCTGAGCTTTTAAAGCATGCACACATTACCCCCCCACACCCCACCCAATCACCCACTCCCCAATCCAAGCACAGGGAGGTTAACGACATGCCAGAGGAGAACAAGACCTCTCCCTCCCTCTCTGGCTTACCCTCTTATCGATGTATGTCCCATGTTTTTGGCTGTTCTGCCCCGCCAACAAACCCCATAAAATCTCCAGCCGCTGAAAATTCATCTCGAGGGGGCTTATTTGTTGATACTACATCCCACCCACCCCCCCTTCTTCTTCTTCCATCACTGAGCCCAATCACCTTTCACTCCTGGGCAATCCGATCCGGTTTGGTGTGTGTGACACCGGCCATTCTCCATCACCTCACTGATCAAGAGCCCCCCTGCGAAGTAGACCCATAGACGAGCAGGTAGAGATTTGGGATGGAGGGGAGTGGGGCACGTAGTAAAAGAATCTGCGGTGAGCCAAGGAGAAGATTAAATGGCTGCCAACACCCCCCCCCCCCTCTCCCCTCCCCACTTCACTGGTGTCTCCTGATGGGGAGTACTGGGGGAAGGAGGAGGGACGGGGGGAGTAGTGGCACAGTGGTGGCTGAGCCATCTTGTCATCATAGCAGGACAAGCACATTCAACCGTGTCCTCTGTACCCTCCCATCTTATTCCAGAAACCTCTATTGCCCTCTGCTAAAATCCATCAAAAAAGAAAAAACCCTCTCCCCCTGTACCCCCGCCCCCTGTTACTGGAAGATCACTCTCCGCTGGTGTCTTTTCTTCTTTAAAGGCCAGGGATGAGTCCAGCCCTTCCAGCCATCCAAATTAATTTGCGTCTGGGCACCAGTATAATCAGCACGGGGCGGGTTGATGAGAGTGTAAAGCCCAAATCATACTTGGTTGCATGACAGTGTAGCGCACCAAAAACAGCCGATATACAAGCCAACAACTTGTCTCAGATGTACAGTTGGAGGCCATCGATATTGTCCTTTTCTTTTTGCTGAGGTTTGCGTGATCTGCGCAAAACCCCTTTTGGTGTTTTAAACATTGTTATAATTTAGCTATTGAAAAATAGCAGATCTACAAGCTCATAGCGCGCCACCGAGTGGCGCGCTACGAGCTTGTAGGTCTGCTATTTTTGAAAAATCGTGAAAATATTTATTTCAGAAAACTGGAGGATTTAGAAGGATTTTTTTTAATTTTGAGGGCAGGCCTAAATGGGTCAAATGATAAGGGACAATATCGGTGGCACCCAACTGTAACGTGTTGTGAGCTTATATATCTGATTTTTTTTTGGAGCGCGACACAGTCGTGCAACGGAACATAAATCAGGCATAAGTCGATGACATGTGTTGGCAGTCATGCCTTGAGCTCTTGCTTTCTCTCCCCGTCACTTTGGGGGCCTCACCTATATGCCAGGCCCTTGCCAGCCACATCCACACGGGTGGCATAGGCAAAACATTTGAGGTTGAAAAACAAAAACCCTTGTCCTTAACAAGTCCAATATCAACTGGTGGAAGAAAATGCCCTTGAAGTCTCAGTTAATGTGTTTGTGTTTGTGTTCTTGAGGGAGCTACGTATCGGTATCCGCCTCTTAACACAATCAAAGGGTGCTTAACTTACCAAACACCTAAAAAGAAGAAGAAAACAGTACTAAAATGTATTGTTCTCATAGAGTAAACTGAAGATGTCCTCCAGTGAATCATTTCTGAGTCCGTCCCCCCCACCCTGCAAATTTTCTGATCAATAGTTGAGAAAAAAGATCAGTTTCATAATAATAAGCAGGCTAAGGACATCTACAAAACAGCATTCCTTTAGTTTGACAAATGGATGTCAAAGAGAACTTAATGCAATTTGACATGCTATTGAAGTTGCGATCCAAAAGAAGGGGACCACAGTTAATGCCTAATTAGTGTGTCTAAATAATAAAGCAACTTACACTAATAATTATTGCATGTACCCATTCTACCAGCTGCACTGACAATTAACCTTTCTCAATTGGCGATTCGCAATTTGAGTAAATCCTGTTATCAGCAAATATAACACATGGCACTCATGCAAGCATGTGTGCATGCGCGCGCACACACAAACACTCACTCACACACACACACACACACACACACACACACACACACACACACACACACACACACACACACACACACACACACACACACACACACACACACACACACACACACACACACACACACACACACACACACACACACACACACACACACTCCAAACACTACTCAAGAAAATCTGCGCAGTGTTTACGGTGGGGAAGCAGAACAACAAAACAAACAGCAGATATCCACTTTCAGTAAACACCACCATCCACTTATATCTTCCCAATGGCTTAGGGAGGGTGGGGGAATCAACTTTAGGTGGCTGCTGTGAATGTCATTGAACTACTTGTGTTTGCACAGGCTTAATATTGCTGTGACAAGGTCTCTTAAAGCACACAGCGTTTCAGAATACGTCAGGTCAATTCAACCCGAGGGGAATAGTTGACAACAGCAACCATACAGGCAATGTAAAAGCTTTGAGAGGTGAAAGAAAGTGGCGCAGATCAAAGGCAGAGGATCTCACACAAAAAAAACTGATCGTCTCCGGTGTTCGTTGTCCACTGATAAACCACCAGGCAAAGGAGGCATTGCTGTCCAAGTATCTGACATTTGCTTACTGGAGCTAAAACACAATTATCTAGGAACAGAATGAACGTGAAAAGATTCAGATTTTTTTTCCTTTTTTGTTTTGAGTGTTTTCCCAAAATGTCTCTCCTTCATCCCAATTTGGCAGCACTTGGCTTCGTGCCCACTCACATTGTGAGGACGGCCCTGCCACTGTTGCCATGGGGATGTTTGGACTTGAAGGCAGAACGGCCTGGTGGAGAGAGATGGGGGTTATCCACTGGGTCCCATCCAGAGGGCTGGGCATCGTGTAGGCGCTCTGAAACGGCATCTCCACCTTTGGAGGGCCTCCCTCACCGGTGGCTGCTACTTCTCCTGTTATGAAGAGGCCTCGCCCAGCAGCAGAGGCCCACGATATGGGGCTACGTAGTGCAGGGCTCCGGACTGTCCGCTGGGGGTCGGCTGCCTGACTCCTGTATACGCCTGGGCCAGACGGGGGTGGGCGGGGGCCAGGAAAGGCGAGCTGGACCGCGGCCCAGTGCGGTGACTGCCTGTCTGCCCAGGCGCTGGGCCACGCTGCTACTTCTCCCTGGGCTCGTGCCCTTGCACTTGGATTTCAAAGGGATGTGACAGGGGGGACTGGCTTTCTCTCGCCACCGCAGAACCCATGCCCCTCCGACAGCTTCTCCAAAGCCCCCCCCCCACCTCTCAAAATCCCCCTCTCTCCAACAGCTTTCAGCCCCCGCTCTCTCCCAACCCCCAAATGCCCCTCCGACAGCTTTTCTGTTTCAGCTCCGAGCCCAGGCTCCCTCTCACACTGTGCCATTCCCACCACTGTTGCCTCTTGTGTGGATGGATGGGATGGGATGGGATGGGGGGGGGGGGGGGTTGTGCTGCTACACTGCACCCATCTGCCCCATGTCTTTCCATGCTGTGGACCATGATGCTGCAGCATGGCTCTCTGGGCGCCGTAAAGACTTTGGCAAGTGTGCCAGGCCTTCACGTGCCCCTCCTTCCCTCTGTATTCTCCCATGATGACCACCACATTGCACACACACTGATACACACCATCTGATTTCAAATGTACTTACACGCACAAAAACAGAACAGCGCACGTGCTTGTGTTCATACAATGGAGGTTAGCAAAGGGGCAGATGGCTTGTTAATGCAGATGAGTGGTTCAGAACGACTTGAGTTCAAACCGCAAGACAGTGTTATACTTAAATGCGCTGCCTTTGCATCCCTCCTCTCTCCTTGCATCCTTCAACAGTCCTCACAGTAACGATATGTGTATCTTACTTACTGAGTTGGGATGTGGTGCCACTGTATCAGTTCATTTAGCAACTGGTCCAACATCAGTGAAGTATCTTGCAAACTCAAAGTGACACCAACAGCCCTTTTCACTCTTATATTCTCTCTCTCTACTGTATGTACACTGACTGTACTGTATATTGTATTTGTGACACTTGCTGGCAATGTTTTCTCATGCCAATAAAGCTCCTTTGAATTGAAAATTGTATAGCTAGCTATCTATCTATCTATCTATCTATCTAGGTTTCTCCATCGCTCCCGCATGGCATTTCTCTGGCAGGTCCTCCAGTGAAATTCCTCTCCCTCCTGGGCTCAGCATTCCCGCAGCCAGCCTCCCCGCCTGGGCAGTGCGCAATGGCTTGGGTGGGTGAGATGGAGCAGCCCCCCACCCCCTCCGAAAGCCCAGTCCCAAACCACATCTCCAACTCCAGCCCACAGCGCATTCCACTAGCCACTAACCAGTCCCCCCAGCAACCAGGAGAGAGGTGAAGAAGGAAAGAGGAGTCACTGTAAGGCAGCTTCAATTGTTTTCCCTCACGTTTGACAGGGCCATGAAACACAACATTTGTAACATAATGAGTTTCCGCCCTTTTACGTGTGTGGTTGAAAAGCAATTGCAGGTTGTAATATTTACACTAATGGTGTTTATAGTGAGTCACTGATTTTACGTTAGACATTAGTTCTTGAGTAACTATAGGTTTACTTTATTTGGCCAAGTTTATTTTTTATTCAGAAAGTTTAAAAAAGACATGAATAAGCTCAATACAATGCATCCTCAATAACATTATTATTATTACCGTATAACTTACAACTTACAACTTTCCAGAGCTCAAGAACAATTAATTTCACGTTCATGTCTCTTATACCTGACAGGGCACTTTGTAAGTTGTTATGGATAATACCTATATTGTAAATATAAAATTGTAGCTATACTTAGAATAAAAAGGTGATTCGATGCATCTTTCTCTTTTACCACAGAGATGCTGTCTAGTACAGATGAAGAGCTTATGTTTCTCTCTTCCACTTGTCAGTTCTTGATTCAATATTCAGCTGGGATGTGAAGGGCTGCAGAGACAGAGATGGAGACAGCATCTCTCCCAGACAGCTGAAGAAGCAGTAGGACAGGAGCCGGACAGCCAGTCCTCTCCTCTCCTCTCCGCTGTTTTCCCTCCTACTCCCTCCCTCCTTCTCCCCGATCCGAGCCAGGCGCTGTGTTTACTCTCCTAATTACAGGGGTGGGGCCGGCTGACAGGCGAGCCATCACAGATTCCCCATGGACCCGGGGGCTGGGAACACGCTACAAAACACCCGCTGCTGTCTCCCAAATGTGACGGCTATGTCCAACTGTCACTGGGGAGCCTCCACTGGCAGAAACCCGAAGGTCCAAAGAGAGATATTAAAGACATGAGAGGGATTGGCAGAGTCGGCACTGATGGGGTGGGGGGGGGGTGGGCGGGGTGCTACGCTTGAGAAGTCCAAGTGGGGAGCTGGGGGCATCGCCAAGGTGTCATTCAAAGCAAAGTGGGCTTTGGAGAGGGCACAAACACAGATTTACTCACACACGATAACTCCACTCACTCTTACCTAAACCAGTTAGATTGAAAAACATCATTCATTCATTCGGTCATGCTTTACCTCACACAGTCCACAGACACTTTGCACCAAGAAGGAATCTCTAGAGTGTGAGTTTAAGTTAAAAAAATGGTTATGTTTATTTCTTAGCTATAGTACAGCATAGAGAGACATGAAGCCAGGGCAGAGAGACAGGAGAGACATGCAAAACCAGACTGGGAGTGGGATTCAAACTCGGGTCCTCGTGGCTCACGAGGAGCACATGGTCTGTTATACTGGCTGAGCCACCAGGCACCCCGGCTCATCACCGTTGATGGAGCCATATACAGATCACTGCAGAGGCCATGATGGAGAAAGGGAAATGGCTTTGTTAATCTGTTTCCTTGGTTTTCTAATCTAAACTCTGCATTTGGAAAAGGGCATCTACTGTGTGTCTGTGTGTACTGTGTACTGTGTGTGTGTGTGTGTGTGTGTGTGTGTGTGTGTGTGTGTGTGCGTGCGTGCGTGCGTGCGTGCGTGCGTGCGTGCGTGCGTGCGTGCGTGCGTGTATGCATAGCGCGAACACACAATGTTTTACAGCGTAAGGAAGTGTTGCCTATATAGCCAACTCTTTATTCACTGATAATTATGAGAAATGTGTAATTCCATACATTTTCAATATCGGTTATAGGAGTGGTAACCTCTTTGACATGAAGTGCCATGTTTTTATTTTCTTGATAGTCAGTGTGCCATTACTGCCATATCAATATTAAAGATGGAGTGCCGTGATTCTAATGAAGTACTGTCACCTCATAAACACATCTTTAAGTTTAATTATGACACCACACCCAAATGTAATATTTACAACATATTTTAGATTCATAGATGTAATGATTATTAGACTCAATAACCCACCTATCTTCCAGACTCCCTCCCCAGGCAGAGTTAGGAGTTTGAATGAAAGTAGAATTATGTGCAGGATGTAATTTGCATACAGATACAGATGTGAGGGGACTTCATATTAACTGGTGTTTTTTATTTCATTTGTAAATAAGAAACCTCTCTCGCATGTGAGCCAGTGATTACCCTCCCCTGTGCCAATGTTGGCACCCGTGCCTTGGTTGCCGCAGCCAACCCCTGGGCTATAGCATTTGTCATTTATATATTTCTACACTTCTTCTTAACCCTTTAAATAAAACATGATCATTGATACATTCATTGCCTCACTGATATGAGGGCAAGTGACAATAAACACTGCATGAGATTATCTCACTGACCGAACATGGGTGTGTGCAGGTTTCTCTGTGCGTTTTTGTGTTTATGCATGTGAGTGAGTGAGTGAGTGAGTGAGTGAGTGAGTGAGTGAGTGAGTGAGTCAGTGAGTGAGCGAGTGAGCGAGTGAGCGAGCGAGCGAGCGAGCGAGTGTGTGCGTGCTCTTGCATGCATGTATCTGTGCATGTACACTAACCGTCCTCCAGGGAGGTATAATCCACGGGGGTTTGTAATGCTCCAGTGGTGTCGGGGGGCCTGAGTGAATCCCTGTGGAAGCATGGTGGCTGACCCTATCACATATTCAGGTCAAATAAACAAAACAGTGTTGAGAGAGAGGTTAACAAGGAAGAGGCACCTCTTAACTGGCTCTCCCAGCGGCCTGAGACCCACCCGTCCCCTGCTGACAATACACTGTAAAATCATTGGTGTTCATTTTACTCTGAGGGTGTACAAATGGAACCAAATCTTTTTTTTTAATTTGGGTTACAGGGCACTCTCATGGGTAAAATGAACATTCAGGGTTTTACTGTGCACTCACCCCAAACCCCACCCCGACCCCCATCCGAGAGGCAAGAGACAAGAAACCATTTGATAAATCATGAATAGTCACAGTTGTGCAAGGGCGCTGTGACCATTTCTGAAAATTTATTATGGGGATTACACGCAAAATCACACAATGTTAACATTTTCAAAATGTGTTATGAATCCAATTCAAATCCTAGGTTACCAAAATAAGCCTGAACAAATCCCTCACATTGAGTTCTACCTCCTTTGAAGACATGAGAGGTCTGGACTGCAGGGCAGGTTTTTACCACCACTACCACCACGCCATGCAGACACCGACTCAGTACCACGCTAGCTACAGTAGGTACACTGCAAAATACTGAGCATTCCATTTAACCCACACAAGTGCACAAGTGGAACCAAATGGACCCTTTATATAGTCTCAGAGTCACAAATGGGCAAATTAACACTGAGGATTTTTAGAGTATAGACTCCAAGAAAGACAGACAGACATACAGAGAGAGAGAGAGAGAGAGAGAGAGAGAGAGAGAGAGAGAGAGAGAGAGAGAGAAGGGGGGGGGGGGGGGTTGAGGCTGCATGACAGCGACATCAGATATCTTTATTGCAAGGCTGCTAGATTTTCTTTTGCATTCCTTCCAAGATTCTGGGGAGGCAGAAGCAAAGTATAAATATAGTATAAAATTGATGCATTTTATATAAATATATACAACACAAAATATAACTTTAAAGAAGTCATAATATACCTACATCATACCATACACAGAATGCATTGTAAATGTTGTGTTAATGGCACTGTATGCCTTTGAAAAAGAAGGAATCATCATTCCAGGAACCGTTCCAACCGCTTGGAGATGAGCTTTTTACATTCAGTCAGTCTTAACCTTGAGGCGCAAGGATATGTATATTATCCTGTTCCCTTATATTTGTCCTTGCCGGGTTTCCGTACACCCCGACATGCTCATTGATGATCTGAAGGGTTTAATTGGATCCATTGGTTTGTTGCAGAACTCCTGTGCAAACACAACACAAACAATTATGGTGTTGATTAAAAGGCATGGTTATACTGGTTGGAGTACAGACTGCACACACAAGCACATATAGCTGGGGTGAATATTTACATTTTGAATTAATGCGAAATCTGATTTAAAATGAGCATCCTTAGTTTTATAATTATTAAAACATTTGGTGTAACAGAAATAGAGAACTATAGAGAAACAGATGGCTGCTAGTTTAAAATACAAACAATATAAGGTTTGAACTGTACCGTATTAGTGTATATATTCTACATAAATAATACATATGTCTAGAGACCCATGAAACATCATAAACATTCAATTCTAAAGGAATTTTAAGCAGTATAAATTATTCTACAACGTAATAACTTAGAAGTAACCTACTCTGCCCTATACAAAGTAACTACACATTTTTGGACGCATTGACTTATTTATTTGTCTCAAAGCTCAAATCAGTCTCATGATATTGGGGAATAAACAATTACCTCATGAACAGATAGATATAGAATTAGTTCAATATCATTTGGCTGGCCAATTGAAACACTTTAATGCTTTTTTATCAGTTTGATGTTTTGTTATACTGCACTTTGCTGAAACAAGGCTGAATTTCCTGATAGTGAAATGCAGAGTGTTGGTTAGTAGTGGGCCTGAGTGACTCTGCTTGGTAAACGCTTTCCTAACTGAGATTGAATTGAGTCCCCCCCCCCCCCCCCCCCCCCCCCCCTTCCTTTAATCCCCGGAGAAGACTTTGAATGTGTTTTGATGACCTCTAGGGTCAGTTACATGTTACATTACACAAAGGTTTAGCTCTTTTGTGATAAGGTTGAGAGTGTGTGGGGAGGTATCTCACTCACTATGCACCTTTTACACAACATATCTATCAAACCTGCTATATGCTAATTAAAATACTGCTTGTATCCTGGACCAGCTCAGGTTGCACGCGCACGCACACATGCACATGCACACGCACACGCACACGCACACGCACACACACACACACACACACACACACACACACACACTTACTTTACTCGGAATAATTACTGTTTGCATCCATGATACATTTAGAATTGTGACCACAGATCACATATATGCCAAAAAAAAGGTCACTTTTGAGATAATATAAATTATAGATATAAAATTGTATTTATAGGCTTGTGCTCAGGAATGTATATGCCAATTTTAATAAATGTTTTTTTTAAATGGCTGTGATGAGCAGAAAGCAACTATGTAATTGCAAGTAAACATATAAATCAGAAAAAGGCATGGCAGATAATTGTAAATAATGACATGGTAAATGTCGTTCTACTAATAGGGATGAGAATAAATTAATGTTCTGGACTTGTGTAGATTTGTAAAATGTTAATGAGGAGACCAGAATAAAATATCCATGAATATTAATTAATAATAGCGTTTAAATTATTAGTAGGCCTATTATTTAGCCCATGTTAATGGTTTATCTGGTCATATTTTTTACATGAAGTTTTGAGATCCATTTTATTTGGGGTCTATATGCATATGCCTCTGCACTGCACTAGAGTGAAACAAATTCCAGGGCATTCCTCAAAGACAGAAATAAAATGTTTAGTGAAGCGAATAGCTTTTCTTGATCTCATACTATGACCATTTTTAGATGAATTAGTTTCATAGGTATCAGGATTATAGCTCAGAATAAATTCCATCATCGTTCCAGGCATTCAGTCATGCGAATATCAAACAAGGAGAAAATGACGCTACAATTTGACCCAGAAAGCCTCAGATGATGAGAAAATCATTTAGGTATATACAGCGACCTGAATTGTTACGAGGAAAGGTTTTGCTTTCCAGAAAATACGTATAGGCCTACTACATAAAAATAATTAACACTTTTGTTTTGCTTTTTTTTAACCCGCGTCAGCCGCGTGTTGGCCTGCTGTGTGTGTGTGTGTGTGTGTGTGTGTGTGTGTGTGTGTGTGTGTGTGTGTGTGTGTGTGTGTGTGTGTGTGTGTGTGTGTGTGTGTGTGTGTGTGTGTGTGTGGGCGCGCGTGTGTGCGAGAGAGAGAGCTCTCTGCTGGAGATGTGCTCCAATAATAGCTATTATTTAGCCACATCTTGAATGTGATTGTATTTTAAATAAACAGGCCAATGCTGTTTAAAGGTCTGGGCATTTTTTAGGCTGTAAAGTATACATGTTAAATGATTTAAAAAAGAATAATCACAGGCTGGCATATAGACCTATGAAAATGTTCCCCTCAGGTTCACTTACAGGACCCGAGGCACCGTAGGCACAGATAAAAGACGTCTTCGCCATCTATTAGCCCAGAGTCAGTGGGACACGCTCCTCGCCAGAGGCGTGAAGCCGTTCTCTCTTTAAACGTCCTTTTAAGATACAAAGTCCCCGCGGAGGGCTTGGCTTTAGAATTTAATAAATAATTTAGCAATTTAAACGGCAAGAAGCCATGCAAGATCCATCAGATAACAATATCACAAAACGATTTTCCACATATAGTAGCCTATTATTTTAAACTGGTTTTATACAGATTTTTACTAAAATGGCAGAGGAACTTTCTTTTAAAATAAATGTTGGCTACCGGTAGTTATAGGAGGCCATTTTATCTTTACCTGAAAGCTGGCTATTTTGATGTAATTTATTGTGTTCGGAGGATATGTGTGGTCTATATAACACGAGGCCCTTGAAGCGTCCAAAACTTTTGCAGTTAGTCTTAGATTTTGTAAAAACAAGGATTTTTGACGGCTAGATCTGTTTTTGTCTGCAAGCGACACCGTTGCATGCATGTGTGATGGAGTGAGGCAGCACAATATAGCCATACCTGAATGTCGCATCTGGTCCTCACTCTCCAACACTTCGTCCCCTCAGCCATAGCTGAAGACATCAGAACATCCAGCACAACTTTTCTTCTGCTGAGACGCGATGATGAACCCAGTTCTGAGGCTTTTAAAAGGAATCCAGCGCACACAGTCCACGTCTGCTTCTTTTAATCACAACCTGCATGGTAAATTAAATGACACCGAGTTTGCATTCAATTAAATGTAGTAGGCCTATTTCTTAAACTTTTACAGCGCTGCACGTTTTCCTCTGCAGCTATCACCACCTTTGACACTGGCCTTGTAAGACTGCTAGAGAGAAGCAAAACGACGATTCATATAAAATCCACCAGTCTGCCAGTGTTTATATAAATCTAAATCAATATTCAAATCTGTTTGAAGTGAGCGGGTGTGTCCGCGCTAAATCTGTGAAGCTCTGTGTGTGTGTGTGTGTGTGTGTGTGTGTGTGTGTGTGTGTGTGTGTGTGTGTGTGTGTGTGTGTGTGTGTGTGTGTGTGTGTGTGTGTAGGTGTTCCACAAAGCCTCTTAAGATGATACATTTACCAAGCCGTGACAAAACCCACGGCATATTATTTTGGGATGGGCATGCCGGTTCAAAATCCAAGTGACGTAGACTCATTTGTCTCTTTAAGACCTACCAATAAATGTTAAAACATAACAACAACAATAATAATAATGATTATTATTATTATTATTAGCCTATAACTAATAATATTAATTAAGAAACAATTCGTATGAGTAGCATTTTATTCTTTATCATTATCATTATTAAATCAATTCATAATGTAAAAAATACAAAGTTTTGATTCCTCATCATACATCAAAATCGAAGAATAAAAATGGAAACAATCCTACCTTAAAAAATAGCTTTTTAGACTCATGTACGTCCTCTCTTCCTTGTAGCCTATAGTAGGCTATATCCTATATAGGCCTTGTGAAATTAAAGCAACAATATAGGCAGGTGGACAGCTATATCTTATACAGCCGTTAGGAATGTTAACCAATTACAAAATCTGTATCAAACTTATTTCTTTAGATGTATTCATTCATCCTTTATATCTGGTAACCCGAGATGATGCTCCCAAACCGCTGGCTACGAGCTCCGCTTCTTGTTGTGAGTTTTGGGAGGCCTGTGTGCGTCAACCTGCATGGTGGAAGCGTTCTGCTTCTGCGGATGAGAGGACACTTTTAAAGAAATAAGTCCAATCCCTTCTTGCTGTAGGCTACGCTAATACGCAGTGGAATGTGAGAAGAGTGACCGCAGCCTTCAAATGGAATAAATATACTCAGAGACTTTTTTTCTCGTCACAGAGATGCTCGTATTTTCTTGCATTTGTATTTTTAAACTTAATACACCTGGGAGCTATAATGTTATAATAAGTGACGTCTCATTCCTATTGGTGGATTGTCTCATAAATAATAATGTAACCATATAATTATTAAGCAATGCTTCACGTTGTTCTTCTATCATAATGACATCGAGATTTCAATGTTTTTTATAAGCCAAAAAAGTTGTAATTTTGTTAGTTTGTACAAATGAAAGGGCTAACAATATTCACTCACAAATGGTCCTCATGAGGTGCGTTTATCATCATTTACCCCTCTGCTATGAAATGAGGATGTTGTCAGTTCGTCTCTCGCTGCCATTGGCTGAACAGTTTGCGTCAAAAAAAAAAAAAAAAGTAGCTGGCGACATTTGTTTCTCAGCAAATGTGCAGCAGTGTTGGAGACAGACCTCAGCTCGCTCCTGCAGCTCTCATTGGCCAGCACTTTGTACAAATCCAACTCAGGCGACTTCACTCACAACAGACTCACAAATCCGAACCGCATGCAGCCTCTGTTTCCACCGCGCTGACCGCCTGTCGCACCTCCGCACACATCCATGCAAGTCCCGAGCGTTCAACTTTTATCGGCATTTTTTGTTCTTCTTTTTTGAAGGCTTTTCAACCCCTCAAGGACATTAATATTAACCCACTGCGTTTGATTTCTTCGGAGGATTAGAACTAGACAAAGAACTTTCCACGGATCAATACCAGAGTAAGTTTATTATTATTATTATTATTGTTGTTATTAATTATTATTGTTGTTACAAATTATTATTATTATTATTATTATTATTATTCGAAACAAGGCTCCAACGACGGAATAGTGCCTATAACTCATAAAACTGATATAGTAGCCTATAATACATCCAACTATAAAAATCAGTTTATGCTCATAGGCCTGTTTTGAACTTATATTAGGCCTATATATAAACAGAGAAGTAGTTATTTGAAGACGGCCTATAAAACTCATTAAGGTATACTCGATGTAGGACTGTATATAGCCCATATGCCTCAATTTGCAGCCTAAAAACTATCAGTTATTCAGAATTCGGTGACCTCCAGCCCCCAGGCGACTGTGTCCTTTATACCCAAACCAATGTTTCGTTTGTTTTCGTTTTTCATACATATTACCTGCAATCAGCTAAAGGCTAATATAAATGTTCTCAACTGAGGCAAACGCTTTCTAACAAAGGGACATAACTGAGGAAGCGTGAGTTCTGTCTGTATACTAAATGATGCACTACTGGTGCCTCATTTATAGGCTATATGTTCCGTCGTCGTTCGACAATTTCGCTTGCCGACAAAAACAGATATTCCAAGTGATTTTAGCGAATTGAGTATAGGGAAGTAAACTGGAGGATCGCTTGGTGCATAAAGGCACATTGAGGCTCTGTATCTAGATATGTTTCAACACCATCCTATTCACATTATCTGGCAAATAACGTTCAGAATGTTTCCTATCAGAATAACCAAACACTAATTTATCAGGCTATGCTTGGGGGAACATTTCTCTCTCTCTCTCACACACACACACACACACACACACACACACACACACACACACACACACACACACACACACACACACACACACACACACACACACACACACACACACACACACACACACACACACACACACACACACACACACACACACTAATGTTCTCATTAAATATTAAACATAGCCTATCTTAAGTATCTGTGCCTGCAATAACAGATAATACAATCTAGAGACTATAGGCTTAATCGAAATTATAATTTCATTTTTTACATAGTTTATCATTTATTCATTTATTTTTGCTCGATGAAAATCAAATTTTAATTTGTTGATAACTAAGTCTATAGGCCTGTATAGCCTGTAGGTTTTGTGCATATATATTTACATTGTTGTTTAGGCTTTATACAAATTGAGGTTGAAATATACATTATGTGGTTATGTGACTGCATGAGAGAAGAAAGGTGTCGTTTGATGCATTTATTATTATTATTTTAATTGCATTTAAAGCCCATACGAACGAACGAACAGCCTAACGCGACGAAGTGCGCTGCAGAGTTAAGGGCAACACCAATTAGGGAGCGCGTGCTACTCGGATTATCTCGTTAATTCATCAACAGAAACATTTATCATAATTAATTCCTGGACAGGGTAATTATTATTGAGCGTGTGTGCAACTGGTATAGGATGCAGGGTCTGTTTCAACTGTGACAGATTGAGACGGAGGGAAAAACCGTTGGATTTTAAAAAAAAAAAAAAAAAAAAAAAGAAAGAAAGAAAGAAAGAAAAAAACCGGTGCTGGGTCCGAGAGTAGCCTAATCAAGGGTCACGTAGGGGTTAAGGGAGGGTTTTAGGGTCACTAACCATGCACTTTCAGTCTGGCGTTCCCATTTTATAATAACAAAAAATAACATTTCGAAGAAATTAAAGCTGATCTATACAAACTCACAACATGTCTATAATGCAACAACACGAGCTTGTATAGATCGTCTTTTTTCGCGCGACAACGTCGTGCGACGAAGTATAAAAGAGGCTTAAGTGGTTCTAGTTGAGCTCACAACATCTACACGTCTAACAATAAATATAAATAGTTCAGCTGAAAATATAAAAATGTTTCACCAGCAGTCACAAGCCTGTACTGTATTCTGTGGGGCGATCACGCAAAGCCCCGGCCCTTCCATTTTGGAACAGGTAGGAGGCCAATAAGCCTATATGTTAGTTCTTTACATCAAACATTTTAGACAATGTTGAAATGTTTTACGCAATATAACGATCCAAAACTGATGCATTTCGTCAAATGTGTTAAAAGCTTGAGGATTTTCCTTGTGGCAGATATTTTACAAATGAGGTAAAGACAAAATAAGCATGAAGCTTGAATCAGAAATTAGTTGAATGAGAGAATGAACAATATAATGGAAAAACCCAGCAGCAATTGTACATGGGTTGTTTTATATTATACTTATTTGATATTTGAATGACTTACATTTGCAGAAAATACCACTTATGACGTTGATTAGCCTACATTATGAACATGACTTTATGGTTTACTCCAATTTGATGTCTGTCTAAATTGATCTTTGAAGTTTCTTTAAAAAAAAAAGGCCCTCGGCTCGACTGATCCCAGGATGCAGTTTGTACTCTGTCCTCTCAGATGACTTGTTGCAATTAGTGTTATACTTTTTGCCCCAGGGTGTGTGTGTGTGTGTGTGTGGGGGGGGGGGGGTTAAGAGTGTGACGCTTGGAGAAGGTTTATTCCACGCCGCACTGGCACTAAAATCGCGTTGATCGATCTCTCTTCTGTTTCCCCCCATGCAGGTATTGGACATAACGTGGACAGCACGTCGAATAATACGACACACACCAAGTACATCTCGGAAGCCTCGTCCATTTTCAAAATTTTCTCCAACTTCGCCCCCCAGACGAACATTAGCATGATGTCATATCTCAAGCAACCACCTTACACAGTCAATGGGCTGAGCTTAACCACGTCCGGCATGGACCTGCTGCATCCATCCGTGGGTTACCCAGGTGTGTTACATTACAAACTCTATATGTCGTTGGGGAATTAATGTGGAATACAAACAAGAATAATACAAAATAATATATAAATAATGGTGGTATACGGCCTCACGGGACCCATGCGTAATTTGCACGCACATCATCAGAAACCATTGTTTTCAGTGTTTTCCCCCCCTCCACTTGCAAAGATTTAATGGGATTTTTGTTTTTCCATTTTAAAATGACTAATCCTTTCTTTTCGCGTTTCCTGGCTTTACAGCAACACCACGCAAGCAACGACGAGAAAGGACTACTTTTACGCGCGCCCAGCTTGACATTCTGGAGGCGCTGTTCGGCAAAACTCGTTATCCAGACATCTTCATGCGCGAGGAGGTGGCCCTCAAAATTAACCTGCCAGAATCTCGTGTTCAGGTAAGCTCAAATCAAGCGGTTTATAGTAAGCTACCACATTTTACGAAATGCTATGCAGTCCTTTGAAAACGCAACACATAAACACGCGCGCGCGCGCGCGCGCGCACACACACACACACACACACACACACACACACACACACACACACACACACACACACACACACACACACACACACACACACACACACACACACACACACACACACACACACACACACACAATGTTAATACACTATAGACAAAGTAAAAACAAGAAGGAGTAAATAAATAAATTCTGGAGAGAATAAAAAATAATGTAAATATTTCAGGTCTGGTTTAAGAACCGGAGGGCAAAGTGTCGCCAGCAGCAACAGCAGCAGCAGAATGGGGGTCAGAACAAGGTTCGGCCGGCCAAAAAGAAAAGTTCACCCACCAGAGAAGTAAGCTCGGAGAGTGGGGCCAGTGGCCAGTTCACACCGCCCACCAGCACCACGACAGCCCCGGCCATTTCAACCAGCACCGCCGCGCCGGTGTCCATCTGGAGCCCGGCGTCCATCTCTCCGCTGTCCGACCCGCTGTCTACCTCCTCATCCTGCATGCAGAGGTCCTACCCGATGACCTACTCACAAGCGTCGGGATACAGCCAAGGCTATGCCGGCTCGACGTCCTACTTCGGTGGCATGGACTGCGGGTCTTACCTTACACCCATGCACCATCAGTTGCCGGGCCCCGGGTCGACTCTCAGTCCCATGGGCACAAACCCTGCAGTCGCAAGCCACCTGAACCAGTCCCCGGCCCCCCTCCCCACGCAGGGCTACGGGACGTCGGGACTGGGCTTCAACTCAACAGCGGACTGCTTGGATTATAAGGACCAAGCGGCCTCGTGGAAGCTGAATTTCAACGCTGATTGCTTGGATTATAAAGATCAAACTTCCTCGTGGAAATTCCAAGTCCTGTGAAGAGAGTAGTCACCCGTCAAGGACACAAAACAAAACAATGACCATAAATCAAACATAGCCCTGCCATCCTTCAATAAAAATGTATGCATAAAAAGATTGATTCATGCGAGTCGTCGGCGAGACAAGGCGCTCGGGGGGTGGGGGGCTTCGGGTTTTGGCATGATGGTGTTTGATCCCCTAGAGGAGAAGTTGTATTTATTTTAGCACTGGCAATGAGATTTTCAGTTCATTCACAGGTTGTAGCCCCCAATAGTATGTCTATCAGTGTGCGCGTCTATGCGTAAACACCTGTTGGTTAGGACAGCACAGAGTCGCCTCTTGATAAAAGTACAGCAACGGAACAAGTGCTTATCTGATAACAGAACTAAAGGAGCCAATGTTTTGGCGAAGCGTTTGGGATGGACAGGTCTAATTTAAGATACACGATTTTGCCGACGTGACGCGCTGAGAGACGCTTTGGTGAGGATGGTGTGTGGACTGCGCGCCCACGAGGCGACATGGATGCACTACTTTATTTAAGAAAAAAAAAAACGTGTTTATAAGGAATCAATATGTAGTTTCTAAGAGACAATCAGTGTGTGTCTTATATAAATGGTACATATGTGTTTTTTATCTGTGCTAGCCTTCGAAACTGTGATCTGTTGTATTGTATGCAATTTGTGAGCCCCCCTCGCATCAGACTCTCTGCTGTGATTTTAATAGATTTCTAACTTTTTTCGAACGACAAAAAAAAAATGCTAATCGTGAAATAATTAGCATCACAAAGAACAGACAAGACTTTCCAAGCACATGGTAGTAATAATCAAGGGATAGCCATACTGGAAAAGACTCTCGGGTGCTGAGAAACTCCTCACTTTACGCGCGACTCCCCTCCATTGATCTGACACACGGTGACCATGGATCCTCACGGGCTCCAAAGATGGTGTTGACCCCACCGATGAAAAGACATGAATAAAGGTCCTGTGAGCTGACCCCACTCATTCTTCAACCAACTAAATCTGTGCCTGCGTATGTGCGTGCGTGCATGCGTGCGTGTGTGCGCGTGCGTGCGTGCGTGTGTGATGTTTAGAAAATGAAGAAACAGGGGGTGAAATATATATTTTTGGAAATCATTTTATCCCGCAAAGCCACATTCAGACAATGTATCCCGATACAAAGAATTAACCCATGTCGGGCTAGTTTATTTGGACTACAAACGTGTTAGTATGGTGGCCTAAGTTTAAAATGTTTCCAATTAAATCTTATAGGTCTACCGGTAATTTATTTAAACGAAAATTAAAATGCATTCAAACAAAGGAATGTCCACATCTACAATATTTAATGGAACAATGTGGGTGGGTGGGGTGGTTAGGCTATATAGTATTTATTTATTTCGAAAATTGCAGATCTACAGCTCACAACGCTCTGCAATGTGACACTTTGTGAGCCTGTAGATCGGCTATTTTCAATTTAAAACAATTGGAAAAGGGGCGTAAGTGGTCAAAATGTTTGTTAATTCAAGGCACAATCAACAAAGAGGCAAAGTATCCCATGCACATGCAGGAATAAAATATAACCAAACCTCTTCTTTCAACAATAGCCTATAGCCTTATTATACCCAAATGGTGGAATTAACCTTTTTCCTGGTTTTCCGGTAGTTCAATTCAGATAGTTTTAACAAAAGGAATGTGCGTTTTTGGGAAGCAGTGTTAATCCTGGCGGCCTCAAAGAGATGCTAATCCTAATATTTTACTGGCGGGGCTTCTTTGGGGCACAGGGTCTCTTTCAAACACCACCGCATGGTTCTATATAGACTGCACAAACTTCACATTCCTGGGACTACAATTTCACTTCAAGAACCCGTAGACAAACACGCTTTTTTGTATCTCAAGAAGACGAGAAATTGGCTTCTCGAACCGAAACCAATCGAATGTATAGGCCTATATGCTATATTATTAAACTATCTGGTCAATATAGCTATTCAAGACATGTGAAAATATACTTTGACACGGCGAAGCGGTACAGATTATTATTAGAATTTCTGCAAACACGAGCTGTATAGGCTTTGAAACATTGTTAAAAACTTACACAGGTCACAAAACACCGACCCTAATTTAATAGCCTATACGCTAATAATTTTACAGACGAACTGTTAGGCCTACCAGATTTTATTTCGAATAAGATGTATCCAACGACGGACTTCATTTTGTCTCAGTGGATAAATCGCGGGGGTGGATGCAGGGGGTTGGTCAGCTCAGTGGGGGGCATTTGTGAATGGCAAAGTTTCAAGTGCAACGATAAGTTGACTTTAAGAGCCAAAGTCAGACGGGCAATCGAATCTTTAATGAGTCGACATGGCTCTACAGTGGGCTAATTGTTAGAAGTCGAACATTCAATTAGCATCCTTGACATTGCCAATAATCTCTTTCAGTCGAGTCCTGTCTAAAGGAGCACACTAATTAAAAGCGTTGCTTGAAATAATCGAAGCGTTAAGGAGGCGCGATTCTCTACGTGGTCAGATAATAGGTGTGTGTGTGTGTGTGTGTGTGTGTGTGTGTGTGTGTGTGTGTGTGTGTGTGTGTGTGTGTGTGTGTGTGTGTGTGTGTGTGTGTTCAAAAGGTTGGATTTCTTTTTACCATCATTTATTTCACTTCGCAATAGCCAATATCCACATTTAAAGGCATGCAGTGTATAGGCTAACCTGCAGGTTGTCAATATAATAATTTTCTATAAGAAAAAAAATAGGGTCAGGTTTATCGCGGAACAATGACATTTAACAAAAAAGTGTACCCAATTGCCCAATTGTATACACTCTTGTTCAATGTCGTTGTTGAACTTGAACTTGGAAACAATTATAGCTTGGGTTAAAGAAACCTGAATATTCATGAGATGCGTATCCACGCGTAATGTCAACAACTCTGTCCTTCATCCTGGTGAAGCTAAAAGATAAATCTCAGTTTTCGTCTTTTCGACCCAAGGTCACTTTCAGATGTCAGCCTGCAGTTCTGTTAAGATGGAGACGAAATTTCTACTAAAACGAGAGACAGTATACTAGTATAGCCTATAGCAGGCATATGTGTTTTTTTTATATTCCACCACAGTGGTGGAAGAACCACCGAATCCGAAATGTAAGCTGAGCCACGGTCCATCCATTTTTGCCATGGAACCTTGAAGTTGGATCTTGCAGCTCAAATGGTATAGCATAGGTCTACTCACAGGCCTAATCAAGGCCAGGGCACACATGCAGTGCACACAAGTCATAGGCCTACGACTGAAACAGAATAGCCTATACTCGATATTATAACCTATCTTTCTACAATAACTTTGTTTTAATCAAACCAAGAGGGACTAGGCCTATAAGGGGCATATGGGATCGACAGACGCTACTTTAATCCCTCGTTGTTTTCGTCAAACAATAGACGAGGAACTCCGTCCGTCCGTCAGTGCATCGGTCAGTCACAAGCCATCTTGGGCAAGTTCGATAGCCTACATTTATTATAGCCTAGGCCTGGCTGGCCTACTGTATAAATATGACAACTTGGCCAACTGCAAAAAGTGCGAAAAGTGCTCCGACACTCCTCTGAGGTTGAACGATGTCTGGTGGTTTCTTCAATATTCTGCATTAATGTCAAAATGCATAAACAATATAGGCAGTGGAAAATGGGCGAAAGATAGAGAAAAGTGAGCTATAGCAAATATATTAAAAACTGTCCGGGAATATGGCAAAATACATCACTTGGATTAGTCTACCTGTTTCTCTGACATTAAACTATCACCTATATGATTAGTCCGTTTCACTTTCAGTTCAGGAATTAACTAAATTAAATAGCCCAAAGGATTTGCCTTCTCGATAGCAGTGTGAGTATTTTATAGCCATGAATTACTTTTACCTAAATAGGCCTAATTACATTACAGGTCTTCAGCAGCAGCAACTCAATTATTATTTATTATTTTTATAATTTTTATTAGTGTTATGATGATGATGAAAACGGTGATTATTATTATTAACAACTTCTAAATTAATCCCACTGCAGTATCCCCTTGAAAGTGCATAACAGGGCTTAGTTGATCTTTGAATTTATTTAAGTTTCTGCCACTGTCTATGAATTTGAATTTGGGGTTTTGTATATGGCAAACAATACGCCTAACAGATTTAAATGTTTAAAAGAAAACAAAAAGAGAGAGATCTGAAGTACCGGTAAGCTACTAAAAAGCATATTATTTGCATTTCTCAGACTCCTCACACACATATGTACAGAGATCCAGACCCGATAATGAGGCTAACAGCCATATGGAGCAGAGGTCTGAGGGACCACACACTTAATGTACAATGTACATCAATGGCCATTAAAGCTCTGGGTGACCCTATAGTCTAAATATTGTCTATATAGCCTACATCACTTTTATTTCCTACAGGATGCCCAATTGAAAATATATATATCACTATATATATATGTTGTTCCTTTTTCATTTTGAGTTAGGCATCAGTGCTCAGTGGAGAAAAAAAGGCAATTTTTCAACACTAATTTACTATGTCCATATGCTCTCACAACAGAGGGCTTATCAGTTCATTAGCCATTGACGGCCTATTTCAAGTTATAGTTATATGAGAAAACCCATTCCTCAGCATGTAAAAAGGAAAAAAAATCACATTAGTACTATGGGTCAAGTTATAGTTAGTTAATGCTCACCTAGTTTGCACTGCATGCTCTCCGTTTAGAGGGGAGGGTGGGGGTCAGATGTTATTCCAATCTATTAATTATCAGGTATAAACGTGACAAGCTCATTCCAGAAGTTTAAAGAATCAAATTCACAACGTGCTGTGTTGTTGCACATGTAGACACAGGCTGCTGCATATAGGGAAGCTCCCTATATTCAAGAAATGTGAGAATGACTCTGAATCGCATACACAATGTCATACACAATCTCATACACACGCTCATGTGCTTATACATTCAAATTAGTTGGGTTTTTTAACAGTGCTTTCAATCATGAAAGTGTCCCTCATCCCCAGAAAAACATGCAGGATACATTTGTGTTCATCCTTTCCATATTTTCCTATATTCATATCAGGATGGAATATAATTGATATTTCTCTCTCGTTACATATCTCAAAGGAGTTGATATTTGATGAAATGCAGCCAGAATGATTCCAGGGTTACAGCTACAAACAAAAATGTGGTTCCACTAGCAGGTCTTTCTTTAAAACTCCTTGGGCTAAATGACTGTGCCGTATATATATTCCATTTATCAATGTCTTTTGACTTATAGAACACAATTAATAAAAATCTCCTCTAGAGACAAATGGAAATACTTTCATGGTGGATTACGCTCCAGCCTAATGTTGATGTGCTACATGCAGATGCAGCCCCATGCAGAGAAAAATTACTCAAATATGAGAATTATAATCGCCTGATCAACAAATATTCCAAAAACTAAAGGTCAACTGAAGCCACAAAGACAATCAGGCCTCAAACAGACAATTTGACCGATGAATGCTTTGCAGGCTTTGGGAAACAAAGATCACTAGTAAATTTACATTATTTTCCATTACATACACTGCTGATGTAGACCCATGGCTCAAACAATCATCTGAGCAGTATCAAATGCCAATATTTTTAAACTTCATATGAAAGCAGTCAAATTAATTCAGCTATACATTCCCTCTATTCCAGTGGGCATTGCCTAGCAGACAAGTGGGACATGATCACATGACATTGCCAGTCTAAAATTAAGTCTGTTTAATGAAGGCATTTGTTTTATTATTGTGTCATCATCACAATGATGCCCATTCTGCATGGTTTTATGTGACACAATATTTTGCATAATATCCTAGTGCGACTGTGAATACATACATCTTGTCTTGATCAGTATACACAATGTATTTAAACAAACGCTTTTTAGGCTTTCACGGCATACAAAAAAATACTAGATAATGACAAATCAGTAGAGACTATGTAAAGAAAAAAGGCCATGAATGCCATCTTTTCCAGGTCTTTTCAACTATGTTAGCAATTTTAAAAACATCTGAAATCAACAAATTATATGGAAATAATTATCATTATTCCCACACCAAAATGCCGCAGAATGAGGATGCTAGGGTTTCATATGGTTAAAAAGTGGGATACTTTCTTGATAATGTGAAGTTGCGAATGTGTGGGAAACACATGGATGACATTATGGCTGATTCATAAGATCTAAGCTATAGTCAAAATTTCCACCTGCATTTACTGCATATGTTAACTTATATATTAAGCAGGCCATGCAGTTCAACCCGGTTCCTCCATTGTGATTTCTCAGCAGAAATCTAAAAGGAAAAATACAATTAAAAAAACAGACTCCTCCATGCGCTGTACTGTCGCCCGACCTTGTCCTCACATGGAAAGCCTTCTGCAGCAGGGTGGGTTTGTGACCAAAATTCACATTGCATGCTTTGAATAAACTTTATCTCTCCCACAACCCCCCACCCCACTTACTTTAATTTGAGATGGAGAGCACTGGACAGAACAGCTGACATCAGACGTCACCTGCTGACAGCTTCAAAGACAACATCTGTTCACAAATACAGATTTCTTTTTTACAATATGAAAAGTAGACGATTTTCTATACCTAAAAAGGAAAGAGCAGTTGCAACATTTTCTGTGAATCAGAGATCTCGTAAAATAGCCAGTGTGTTGATTAGCTCTTAAAAAAAGAAAATCCACATTGAGGTAATACAATAGTACCTGCCTATTATCTTTGAATATTTCCCCAACATTTCGTTTGAAGTATACACAGTAAAATCCTCAGTGTAAAATTTTACGTTTATGGGTATCTATTTTTGTCACACTCAGTTAAGAGTAAGACTAAGGATTTTATTGTGCAGTGCTAGCAGATTTGGTGCTCTCTATCTACCATAGCACACAGGGCCCACTTACCTGTGACAGATCCACTTTCCTCCCCCTCATGGCCACTCTGAGCCCATGAGACTCCTCATTATGTCAATTAAGCAGGTGCATGCGACGAGGCCTCCCTGATAATTTACACCTTTCTAACAAACAATCTTTTAATCTCCTGCAAACAAGATTCTCTTGTGAGACAGTCGGTCTATAGCAGGAACCAAAAAATTAATTAGCTGCATCCAACAGATTATAGCTTAGAGACCCCCCTAGATGGACAGCAGTTAGTTAGACTACTATGCTGAGAGGCAAATCAACCCAGAGGCAGAATCTCTTTTCTTATTTCAATATTTCATTGAGTTACACAGTATGTCATCAAACGGTTTCAGGTTGTCGTCAGGCAGAGGCAGAGGCTGAGGCTCGTGAATTTCCGATGCACTTCATGTGCACTTGATAAATAGAAGCATGTGCATCGCTATCACTCAAGACCTAAATAAATACTTCTTCGGCATGCAGCTTTTGAAAATGTTACTCACAGAAACTCACAGATAAATAAATGTATGATACTCTCCACAACAGGTTATTTGTGTGGGCCTACCTCGCTGATTGTGAAGACTGTCCTCCATCTGAACTTTTAAGGATTTGAAATAAATGACATTTGAATTTATATGGCCGCCTATTTGAGAGGTAGCAAAGTATTGAAGAGACATCATGGACCACAAAAGGTGAGGCAACATCTATTAATATTGCTACTTATAATACATATTTGAGGGGCGCTAGGCCCTCCTATACTGTATGTCCAGCTTTTAGTGTGCGTGTAAACACAAACTTTGTCCTAAAACAAACATTAAATGCCATTGACAATGAATGGCCATTTTTACGTCATAGTGTAAACACAAACATTAAAAGCTGGATATAGGATGTGAATGGCCAGAATTAGATGATGTATGATGATAAGTGCACCCCTCACTTCACACGGGTGTGATTTATTTCATTCACGCCCTTTCTGTACCTCCACAGGACCTTGACAAATTTAATTTAGGGTTTTTTTAAATAATTTTACAGAATAGGGACAGGGAGCTCCAGCTGTCACACAGGCGTATATGTGCTCAGCCTCAGTGGACTGGATTAAACAGAACGAGGCTTGCAATCGCACTCCATCCCCACACACCTTTCTCCCCAAACACACCTGCAGTAAAATCCCCAGTGATCATTTGTGCATATACATTTACCAATATAGGTCCATTACCAATGATCTTCTCAGCTTGCTGTTGCTGTAAAAACTATAAAAACAAAAAGACATGGTCAAAGTCACAGTGAACCGTTATGCCATAACGCATCACAGTAACTATAACTACACTATAACGGTTATGGTGTCATTAATGTGATGCACACATTCAGGCACTCTTTTTTACATCCAAGTCAAGTGCAATGCTATTAAGGAACACAGGAATACAGTAAGCCACAAAATATTAACCACTCTGGTTCTATTAACAGCTATACTGACAAATCAAAGACGACCAACGAATACAGGACCGAGAAGGTACTGAAATATTAAGAACTCACTGTACACAAAAATAACATCCATTCAGTTATATAGCATATATACTTATATCCAAAGCATATAAGTATAAATGCTTTGGAGTTTGGAGGATTGTTTTCCGGTTACAGCAAGTGCTCTTGGGCCTGCATGGGAGACTGTACGGCAACGCACAAGGGACAAAAAGCCTCTCTATGCTGCAGGCCAAACATTAATATGGCTTAAATAGTAAGAGTCTTCCCCAAGTGAAATCAGGATAGTCAAATCTCTCTCTCATAGGGCTAATTTAGCAGTCTCCAAAATCCCTCTATCCTTCTCTGATCAAGTTGTATCTCTTCTAACACCCCCCCCCCCCCCCCCCCCCCCCACCACCACCAGCACCACCACCACCCCCACCCCTCCACCTGTTAGTCTGGTCTTGTGCCCCTGACTCCCTCTCTCTCCTGACAGCATATGGAGTGGTGACTGGCCCAGGGAGTCGTTGAGTATGGAGACAGATGCAGCCCCCCCTCCCTCCCATCCCCTCCCAACAGAGACCAGCCCAGCCCCATCCACCCGCCCCATCTCTCACATCCACCTGTTTGGGTCACAGACCAGGGATGAGTAGCCGTGCGCGTGCCGTACCAGTGGCTTGGACAGTGGCTTTATTATCCCACCCTGAGACAAAGGGGTATTTAGGGAGGCCGGCTGCCCGCTCAAGGGAAACACAATGCCATGAGGCCTGCCAGCCTCAGGGTCCTCAATCATGTGCCCACTTGTGTTATATATCAGCGTTAGGGGGCATCTGTTGTGAGTGTGTGTGTGTCTAACCTAAGGTATTATGCCAATGGGTCTGCAAAATAGGGGGGCACAGAGGACAAAGAGTGATGGGTTTGGGTGTGTGTGTGTGGGTGGGGGGGGGGGGGGGACGAGGACGAGGACGACGGGACAATTGCATCTATTATAATTAAATTGGGTCTACACTTGAATGCATTGTGGTCTCATGGCAACCTAATAGCAGGTCAACTTCTGCTGCTATTGACATTCATAATAGATTATTTACTAAATTACTACATGCTGTTCATTAACACATGCTGATAACGAATTGCTACATGTAAGCCATGTACTGCATTATAATGACAAATTGACAATTGCCATCCCAACGGATAGGAAACTCAAAAGAGAACTCTGGATGTCTGGATAATACTTAACCTAAATCACGGTAGAATGTCCATCCATCTTCAACCGCTTATCCTCGCGGGGGCAACAGCTCCACCAGAGAGCTCCAGACTTCCCTCTCCAGAGTAACTTAATCCTCTGGGATCTGTGCCAGGGTCTTCTTCCAGCGGGAAGTGCATCGAGGACCTCCCTAGGGAGACGCTCGAGAGGCATCCTAACCAGATGCCCGAATGGTAGAATGTGTAACAGTTATATGTCAAATAATACTACATTTGTGGTCCATCTTACTTACATCTACCACCCAAACCCATAGAGGATATGTCTGGATAATACTTAAAGTGAATCATGGTAGAATGTGTTACAGTTATATGTCAAATAATAATTTGTGGTCTATCTTACTTACATCTACCACCCATTAACCCATACTTACATGTACCATAAGTATGGAGTTACTTACTCTGGGGTAAGCACTCAGCAAAGTCTTTGCTCATTCATATCGCTCCAGAGATCAATAATATTGATCAATTCAAAGAAACAGTACTTGGCTGCTTCTGAAACATTTGGGGTGGGGGGAGGTAGGGGGTTGTAGTGATTTATGAACTCCAGTAGAGTGCATCATATACACATGGCAGGGTTATTGGGGTCAACTCACCGGGATCTCAAAGTCACAGAGGTCAGGGCAAGTCAAGCCGTCAATGCTGGCAGACTTGACCCCCGCAGGTCACCGGGGAAAATGAACAGAGCAGCATAACAAGCAAGTCAAAAGGCTCAAGGTCATGAAGATAACGTCTGGTGGTCCCTGGGGTTGTGTAAGCATACTAACTGTACAGCCTTCCACAAACTATGAAGTGCATAATTGTGTTATGAATTCAATTTAACCGTAACTCTAAATACCGTATATGCTAACGCTATTAATATTAACTTCAACTAGATAGAGGCCTTTTGTGGCGGACTTGATACCGGGCACTGCACTCACTCCCTGTGGGTGTGGAACGCGAACGCGTGTGTCGAATTTGGAAGTTGGTGGGGCTAAGGGTTCTCGAGTTACGTGCATTACAGCCGTACACACATACATACGGACGTACAGACAAACAGAGAGACGTGGTGCATTTATAGATAGATAACCCATGGCATCCCTATTTTTCTATAATGTCATTATAGGTGACATTTGAGGAAAAACGTACAAACATTTTGAAATTGTAAAACATAGCAGACCTACAAGCTCACAGTGTGTTGCCATGCGACATGTTGTGAGCTTGTAAATCTGTTATTTTCATTATTCATTGTACAATGAATATCCTTTTTAATTATAGCAAATAAGTAGGGTTAAGTGGTTAATATCTAATGTGACCAGTACAACAATAACAGTAATAATTTCTCTAGTTTGACGCGTGTGTGTGTGTGTGTGTGTGTGTGTGTGTGTGTGCGTGCGTGCGTGCGTGCGTGCGTGCGTGCGTGCGTGTGTGCGTGTGTGTGTGTGTGTGTGTGTGTGTGTGTGTGTTCTGCTGGTTAGTCTAGACAATGTTACATCATCCCAGTGGGGGTGTTTGTGTGTTATTGTGTGTTTATCATGGCTGACAACAGCGTAGCATGTACCCTGGTCAGGGATGGTTACACATGGCTGCTGCCGCCCTGACCTACAACCCCCTCCTTCTTGTTTGTCAGCGCTTGTTTGGCCTACTTTCATGAAGACAAACACGCCCGTTTGTTTTGTTTTAGCATTTCCATTAAAATGGAATAAACAAATGCCCAAGTGGTGGGCAGCTGAAGCTGATGGGTGGAGGGGGGGGGGGGGGCTCTCAAACTCTGAACTCTCCAGAAAATGTACAACAAAAACCAAAACCAAAGACATTGCAATTTGTAGGCAGCATACGGTAGATTAGCACAGTCCAAAGAAAACAAATGTGAAAATAGTACAAGGCTATATTCACTATAGAAATAGTGAATATAGCACTTTCCAAACGTATTAAAATCAGCATCAGATTAAAAAACAACAAAACAGTGTTGTTTTGGGCTCCTCAGAGCGTCTGGACTGTAACAGAACTGTGGGCCACTGGGACAGCAGGTCCTCAACCCCCCCCCCCCCCCCCCTCCCCCCCTCCCTGGACAGTAAGGATGCTACAGTTCACTAATGAGCGCGGTGCGTAGGTCTTTAAGAGTCCTTAATTAGTGGCACACTGACTGACACAGGCCAGCCCAGAACAGGGAGGGGCCACACTGACTGACACAGGCCAGCCCAGAACAGGGAGGGGGGGGGGGGGGGGGGCTGCTGGTGAGAGGAAGACGTAAACAAGAAGAAACTTCTTCTGGCTTCACCTTGTTTCGTTCTTCTTCTGTTTTTTTCAATTTGAACTGGATCAATTTGCCACCATACACCAAAACCTAATGAAAAATTCTCAGCTCAACGTGTATTTCCCCCCCCCTGTACAGCAAATCAATGTTTTTGATAGTAGGCACTCAATCAGACAAAATTGATTATGTCCTTTGAACGGGTGTGACACAGATAACGGTCCAAGGCGAGGCAATGGACTGTGGCTAACACATGTGATTGAAAGGCTTTAAATGTGTGTCAAACAAGCAGTGGGACATCATGTTTGACTTGAATTATCAGTGGTCCCATGGGACGCTTCTGGGACCAGTCCCCAGGCCCAGGAGTGTGTGTGTGGAATACTAAGAGGGGATCACTGGTGACCAGCGGGTCAGTGGGACCAAGACTGGGTGCATGTGTCCTTCAGGGGAGCTGGCAACATTCCTACAGAAGGTCCTTCATTTACTGGACATGCCTCCCACCCACCCCCACTAAAGGGATGGGCACACTTCTAGCACACAGCTGTCTCTCTGTGTGTGTGTGTGTGTGTGTGTGTGTGTGTGTGTGTGTGTGTGTGTGTGTGTGTGTGTGTGTGTGTGTGTGTGTGTGTGTGTGTGTGTGTGTGTGTGTGTGTGTGTGTGTGTGTGTGTGTGTGTGCGTGTGATGGGGTGCTGATGGGGGAAAGGGGGGGTCCCATCTGGGTTCATAGAGAGCTTAGCATCAGGATTACAATGCAACAGTGGTGGCTTCAGATTGAGCGGCGATTACCCCCAAGCTCACCAACACACGACACCATCTACCCCCTCCTCCTCCTCCTCCTCCTCCTCCTCGACACCACCATAGCCATCCTTCTCCTGGAGCACCACTCCATACGTCCTACAGGACTGGGGTTTGGAGGGTGTGCTCAGGCGAAACAGCCAGTGTTGAAACAGAAGCCACGCAGGGCACACCATCATACACCACCATCAGGGCACACCATCATACACCACCATCAGGGCACACCATCATACACCACCATCAGGGCACCATCATACACCACCATCAGGGCACACCATCATACACCACCATCAGGGCACACCATCATACACCACCATCAGGGCACACCATCATACACCACCATCAGGGCACACCATCATACACCACCATCAGGGCACACCATCACACCATCAGGGCACACCATCATACACCACCATCAGGGCACACCATCATACACCACCATCAGGGCACACCATCATACACCACCATCAGGGCACACCCTGTTAGCTCCATCCTTCTCCCCTGTTTACTCCACCTTGCATCAGGGCCACAGCTGGACTAATCTGTTTGTCAAACGTGAGTCTTGCTTCTGCATCCCCCCCCCCCACACACACACCCACCCACCCACCCACACACACCCCCCTCCACCTCCCAGCGGCCAGTCACCATTAGTCCCAGCTCCTTCAGCCCAGGGAGATTGAAATGTTAAGGCCAGAGACGACAGCTCCACTAATTAAATTCTCCAGGTTAATCCCTGCCGATCCCCGAATCACACTCTCCAGCCAGGCCCTGCAAGGAGAGAGGAGGGCAGAGGTGTGTGGGGGAGGCGAACAACAAACAACAAACACTCCATGCTAACAAACACCCAAAAATCTAAAACAACATGGGAGGGTGAAAATGAGAATGGAAACAATGGACAGGGTTTACGTTTCAGCAAACAAGTGGCTTGACATAGCCTACAAGCATTAGCTACTTTATAGAGACCAGACCACAAAAAACATACTCTGTCGTCTGTCACAAGAGACTCCAAATACAGTATGTCTAGCAATCATATAATCATCATGATGTCCATGTTAATCTCTTAAACCTTATGTATATTGTATTGAGTCCCCAAGGGGTCTATATTAGGTCCCCCCAATTTTCTCCCTCAACACCAAATCTCCTTGCCGATCTACGAGTACACGTGTTGCAATAATCTGCTATTTTCCGTTGATTGTTCACCCTAGAAACGCCCCAGAATAGGGACACTAGGATTTATGCTTACATAATTACATATAATAAAATCTATAATCGTTGATTACTGCCAAAGCACCAGTCCACTGGTATTCACAGGCTTGTCAGAAGGATGTCTAACATTCCTCAGTCTGTGTGAGGAGACATTGGCCTTGGACCCGTCATCATCTCAGCAGGTGAGGTGGCCTTGTGTCTGAGACCTGCACCGCCGTACCACAGAAGACAGCCGACGTGCTGGCCGAGATCGCTGAGCTATGTGACCTCGTCGCCATCACAAGGGGTGTTAAATTACACCCATGCCTCAAACCAGACAGCAGTCCTCCTATCAGACACACAGAGCACAGAGGGATTTTCAAGTATGGAAACAACAACATATCTGACAGGACCAACACGTATAGGCTACAAGTTGTAACATACAACATCCAACTGACCAAAACGTAAGTGCTTTAATCACCTCAAGTGACAGTTATTGTACCGTTGCAACACACTTATGCATGTACTAGAGATGTCCCGATACTGTATCGGTATCTGAAATGTATCGGCCCTTATTTGTCATATCGGGTCATATCGGTATCTGCGAATATGCCAGTCTAACCACCGATCCAACACAGGGGTAAGGGGTTGACACTATGGCAGGTAAATGAAATGTTGGGGCATGTGGACTTTGGTTTCGAGTTGCCCAAACTGCAAGCTTAGTGCACATTTGAGTGAGGAGTCTGCTATGAATACAACACGAGATATATAGCTAGATAGCTATAAACACAACACGAGATCACAACACTGGTATCGGTATTCGGTATCAGCTAAGCTAACACAGAAATTGTGGTATCGGGAATGAAAAAAGTGTATCGGGACATCCCTAGCATGTACCTAACTGCCTGTCACAAAATAGTCTACAAAACACAAACTTCACAGCTAATATTCTGGACTCCATACACAGCAAGGTCCAGTGGTTGGAAAACGATGTATAGGTCTCGACCTCTGATATTGACACGCACACACACACATTCTACGAGTCATCAATGTAGTCGGTAAACAGACAGGGATGCTCCGTCTGAACGTTCAGTATGGCAGCATTCCATAAGGTGGCTCCAGAGGTAGAGCGTCCGCCCATGTTCCTGGTTCAATCCCAGGCTACTCCTGGCTGTGTGTCAAAGTATCCTTGAGCAACCCTAATATAACTGCTCCTGCAGGTTAGTGCTCTGCATGGTTTCCTCTGCCATCAGTGTGTGAATGGGTGAATGTGAAATGCATTTTGAAGTGCTTTGCAGAAAATGCAGTCCATTTACCATTCATGTCTGCATCATAGTTATATCTGTCATGTTTAACTGCCGTAAGCAGCTTTATTGTCACATCAGAGGTTTACAGAAGTCAAAGAAATCACACTCGTGTGAAGTGAGGGGCGCTCTTATCATCATACAGCATCACGTTCCGGTGGTTCCATTCCACCAGACCCTTCTGGACCTCCTCTCTTACAGGGAGGACAGCAGGATCAGGAAGAGCCTTGTACTCATTTCCAATCCTCATCAAGGGGCCAACGGGTAAAAGTCGGGTATCAATCAAAGAACAAACAAAGTCATCTACTACGGTACATATTATACATGACATAAGATATAAAGGTGCGTGAGTGGTGCTGGAGATTAGGGGCTCCATTTTCGTCACCGCTAAACCCCTTTTCCCTAAACTTCTTTGCCTTTTTTACTATTTTGCAAAACATTTTTGAATAGTTAAAATGGCCAGTCTACAAGCTCACAACGTGTCAATTTAGATTGGCTAGTTGAACTTTTCAGAAATGTTTTTCAAAATAGTAAAAAAGGCAAAGAAGTTTAGGGATAAGGGCTTTAGCGGTGACGAAAATGGAGCCCTAGCTGCTCACAGAAATCTGCCTGTTATAGTGCCACTATGTGGCTGAGCAATCTATTTTAGAGTGGCATATCTTCCTTGCCTTGTCGGAATGTGCGTGCAAAGTTTCACTGCAATCGGACACTGCGTTCATGATTTGAGGCATTTTGTTCCAAATGGGCCACTCCTGTGGCCACACTATGAATGCACAGAATCGTTCCCGATAGGTATTGGCCTAGTCTAAATATTGAATCAGGTAACTTAGAAACGTTATGTGGTGCACATGCCACACAAAAGGCAAGAGTAGATTACCAGGGACGTGTTTTAGAGTTAAAAAACCCATTATAAAGCCCTATATACGTCTTTGTACAAAATAAAACACACCTGTGTGAAGTGAGGGGCGCTCTTATCATCGTACATCATCATGACGTAACATGTCGATTTGCTCAGACGTAAATTCTCTATTCACTGTCAATGGGAATTTAATGTTTGTGTAAGACAAAAATCTACACTAATAGCTGAATATAGGAGGGCCTAGCGCCCCTGAAAAATAGCAGATCTGCTATTTATTTGGGGGGAGGGGTAACAAAGAAACAAAAGTAATTTTCTTCATTTTGCTCAAACCAGGGATTCCTAAATTAATGTGGTTAAGAACAGGAAGAGAAAGCAGGTGTGTGTGTGTGTGTGTGTGTGTGTGTGTGTGTGTGTGTGTGTGTGTGTGTGTGTGTGTGTGTGTGTGTGTGTGTGTGTGTGTGTGTGTGCACTACAGTATGGGCAGGGCATATGGGGGAAGACGTTCTTGCACAGCGTGGGCGTGCCGCGTCACAGACGGCGTGCGCCTGCGTTGTGGCTTCGCTCAGAGGTGTAATGCCTGATTAGGGGATTACAGGAAAGTGCTTCTTTGCAGTTCTGTGAGAAACAATTATTAACATGTTGGTGTCTCTAATCCTGGATAAACACAGCTTTTCAAGAACAACAGTGAATCCCCCTGTTCTTTTTTTCCACGTTTAAACCCCGTAGTCACTTGAACTCCAAAAGCCTAAACGATACGAGAGAGGAGTCAATGTGGAAACGCTGTCATTACCGAGGTTGGGCTCTCACAGCTGGCCGACAGACCCTTCACTGAAATCCAAATTTAGCTTGGGGAAAGAAAGGCATTGTGTACTGAGCACTACTCTTTGAAAGGGCATTAGACTGAAATAATCTTGTATTTGTTTGTACACTTGTCTCGCGTAATCTGCTTTCTAGTAATACGGAAACGATTTTCCAGAAGTCCTGCTGGGTAGACGTAGGATGGCCGATCCAGGTGGGGAGTGGAGAGAGGGTACAGTGGGCGGGGTACCACTCTGATTTTAAACTCTGGTTAGTCTCTGGTCTCTGGTCAACCTCAGAGGATTGACTTTCAACATGCCCACGTTTATCTCAACTAGGTGCTGTCGTTTTTACATTATCCACGAACAATATTAACGATAGACTCAAGGGACTTGAAAACAGAATTGGAATACATTTTAGAATCACACACACACACACACACACACAATGTGTGAGAGTAGGGACTAGTTGGCCCACACCAACTCGGGACTCCTGGATCGCTGCCCTCCACTCCCTCCTGACCCTCATCAGGGTCTTGAGCTCTACAGACTAAATTAGTATTCAGAGGTTTCACTCTCTCCACTGGTATCTCACTACCTACAGTTTACATCTAACCTATAAAAACACAAATCTTCCGCTCTTTTCTTCTTTTTCTCCTTCTGAAATGTACACTCTGAAGCGATATTGCCCTTTGCCCCTGTTGAGTGTTGACTTGATCCCATATGTAGTACTTCTGAAGAAAGCAAGGATTTTACATTGACAACAGAGACATTGGAGATGGAGTCACTTGGAGGGGGGAGGGAGGGAAAATAAATCCTGGGAATTGCACTTGTGTCATATGTATACATAGAAATGCTGTCTATACTGTACTGCTTTTTCCAAATAAAATAAATATTGTAAAAACACACAAATCTTCTCCTAATACATGATGAATGAATGATACAATGAACGTTTGAGAATCAATGGTCTAGGAGTAGTGCTACCATTTGACACTTTAAGAGCACCTCATCACGCTTGACTTTTCCTGCAACCTAAAACTATTCACTGACATGACAACTACACAGTAAAATCCAGTCTGAATGTAATTATATGTAACCTAACTTATCTAAAGGATCTGAGGTAACTATATACAGAAAAGCATGGTACAGTAGATGCTCATTATGATGTCCATGCCTATGCTATTATTATTATTCCACTTGTACACTTTGATTGACCTCTGAATAGAGCGGAGCAGCATACTATACCAG
>NC_136799.1:34580255-34595255 GCF_951216825.1 Electrona antarctica
AGGGACCCCAGAGAGAGCCCAGAGGCATCCATAAAGGTGCCTAATTTGTCAGTTTACCCCTCAATTATTTAAATAGATCTAAGAAGAGAGCGGAGAATGGGGCTTTTTTCCTGCCTCGTCGTACTCAAAGCACAGGGAGACCTTTCTCCACGGTAGCCATTTTCAATTATGCTCCGCGCTGCTGTCTTTGATATACAGACGCGCTGTAGTAGAGAGAGGGGCTGTATCAAATAAACAAATGTGTGTACACAAGATAACAACAGGGACTTGGGGATACAATTCAGTTTGTTCCAGAAGAACAAAAAAAATAAGTTATTTTGTACTCACAAATTTAGATTAGAATTAAGTTAGATTAAAATGAACTTTACAAACACGCTTGCATATGCAAGCACACAGACACAAGCCCTCATGTTTACATATAATACTACATTTATTGTCCATCTGCACATACACACATACATAATAGGCACTGTATGCACACCTCTCATTGAGGTGGAGGGAGGGATGCTTGTTTGGTTTGATGATTGTAAGGACTGTTTGTCCACTCGTCCCCCGAGGTCTTCTATCCATATATATACCATCAGGGCAAATCTCTTCTCCCTGTGCAGCTCTATAGTCCTATCTGCCTATCCTCACCCCCAGCTTGAGGAACCAGTGCTCAACCTGGCAAACCACTGAAGGTATGCGAGGCCCCAGTGGTTGTTTGATTGATCCTGGAAATGTAGATGGGTCGAACTCCCCAGCCACCCTATAATCCTCACCATATCTGTGAGGTGAAGATGAGGAGGAGGAGGATGATGGTGTAGTGTGCAAACTGTGCATGTACAGTTGGAGGCCATCGATATTGTCCTTTTCTTTTTGCTGAGGTTTGCGTGATCTGCGCAAAAGGACAGTTAAACCATTTTGGGCGGGAACCCCTTTTGGTGTTTTAAACATTATGTTATAATTTAGCTATTGAAAAATAGCAGATCTACAAGCTCATAGCGCGCCACCGAGTGGCGCGCTATGAGCTTGTAGGTCTGCTATTTTAAAAAAATCGTGAAAATATTTATTTCAGAAAACTGGAGGATTTAGAAGGATTTTTTTAAATTTTGAGGTCAGGCCTAAATGGGTCAAATGATAAGGGACAATATCGGTGGCACCCAACTGTATAGGGGGGATCCACGGCAGGTGCTGGGGGTGACTATATACACATCTGCCAGATGCCATGTGGCAGCAGGTAAATATACTGTATGTCTGAGTGCTTAAATTGCTGCAGACCCCATGTAGCGAAGGACTCTCATCCCTGTGTGTGAAACCACCACAATCCTTTCAATAAGCCTTGCGTCGGCACTGATGCCAACATCAGTCCAGTAGCGGACTAGCGGTGGTACAATAGGGGCCGGGGACGCCTACGCAGAGACACCAGACAATGCTGTGCTCCATTAAATACAGGCAAGACACTTGCAAGAGGAAATGCACTGTGCATTTTGACACAATGGAAGCAAAGCAAACCGCCGCAAACATGGGACACACACACAAAGGAACGCACTACAACACCTGAACAAATAAACTCAGCAAATCCGCAAACATACCGCTCTATACCTGCATTGCAGGCATACAAACAAACAATGACTGCCACACCCACTCACACACACCGAGGTGATGGCAAACTTAAGAAACCGAGGAAAGTTACACGTGGACTCGTGTCAACAACACAGACGGCCATTAAAAGCATAATTCCACCCAATATACAGTACACATTCTTATGTGTTCGTATAGGAAAACATCCACGCTCAACAAATGGGGACCGACTATTGGTGATATATGCTGTAGCACATATCATGGTGCAATGTAGCACATTTATCAAATGGTGACATATGCAACCATCAGAGGTGCCTAAAGTAAGATGAAGAACCAGTAGAGAACCACTAAAGAACCATAAAGGGGCTTACAGGTTTTTTTATACAGTATATGGCAGCAGATCTACTGCGGCCCGTCTATTATAGCAAAGAACCGCTGAAGAAGCAATATCTTTTTGTATTATTCCCATGCTCATGCAGTGCTCATTTCTAAAAGTGGAAAATATTTGTTTATGGAACACAAATAGGCACCGGTGTGTTGAGAGGCTGTTAACTACAGTGAGAGGAACCAGGTGTGTTGAGAGGCTGTTAACTACAGTGAGAGGAACCAGGTGTGTTGAGAGGCTGTTAACTACAGTGAGAGGAACCAGGTGTGTTGAGAGGCTGTTAACTACAGTGAGAGGAACCAGGTGTGTTGAGAGGCTGTTAACTACAGTGAGAGGAACCAAACACCGACGATGGACAGTTGGTGACTGTGTTACATAAACCTGCCAACTTCACAACTTTAACAATAACAATCATCCAACAAAACAATCCCAGGCTAAAAATAGTGTGGAGTTTTGTGGCTGGAATTGGCAGCATCCACAAAGATGGGTGGCACCTCGTAAACATCCTTGAAACAGGTTTCCCCTGCTTAGGGAAGGGATCTGCAGGCGAAAAGTTTTTCCAGAGTATAAGATTCTGCGAAATCTGTGGCCAACTCAGTATATCATGCCTCTCACACCCTCTATTCTCTACCCAAAACACTAACCAACACCCCATACCCCCCCCACCCCAACCCCATCCCTGACTCCACTCCACTCCAAGCCTCCATCCAGCCAGGGAGAAGAGAGAGGAGATAGGCCCAGCTGCTAAAGCTGCCTTTTCAGACCCTGCTCCCGCTCGGTCTATCTGAGATACACAGCACGCGGAGGTGTCGCTTTTCTGCTGGCATTTCGGACAGTATCTACTTATAGACGGGAGGAAAAGAGAAAAGAAAAACAGAAGGGGTATTATCAGGGAGGGATGAGAGCAGCAAAGGCATTTTGTCTTTTTATTCCCCTCCTAAGCCCTGGGCTTTGCTCCCAATCCGATTGGTCGATACGGCCAGGGATGTAAATGAAATGCAAAGAGGAATAAGGCTGGCTTCCCATCTCCAGTGTGTGCCCCCCTAAGTCCCCCTCCCCTCTTTCTCTCTCTTCCTGTCTCTCTCTCTCTGGCTGTTTATAGTGTTGTGTTTCTGTCTCCCATTCACAGACTTGCCACTTTCCCTGTCTCTGTTTCACAGTTTCACCCTCTCTCAGCCCCCCTCCCCAGCCTCTCCCTCCCTCCATCCATCCCTCCCCTCTCCCTGGCTGGGCTCACAGCTCTTATCTCCTCAGACGCCCCACATTCCAGCGTTGCCGTGGCTCCCTGCCTGCATCCCTGGTCACGGCGATTCCACGGGTTCCCACAATCCTCGGCAGCTTGCTGATTTAGGGTGGGCAACTGACTCTCAGAGACAGGGGAGAGGAGAGGAAGGGAGGGGTTGGGGGGGTGAGAGAAGGATGAGAGAGACAGAGGGTAACAAGGGGGAGGACAGAGAGAAAGTAAAGTAAAACAGGCAAGGGACAACACATGAGAGAACAGTGCAGTGCATCATGTTGTAACCAGGAATACTGTACATACCGATACAAATGTTCAAGTAATAACGATTTAATAGCAAAACACAGTTCAGGTAATATTCTATTTATAAGAAAGTCACATCTAAGTGCAGGTTGATAGTGGTTTATGAGAAAGCAAACCATCTCTGCTCGGTCCCATCTCCTATGGCAGCCAGCCGACAGCCACCAGAGCAGTGGTGTAGAGTAACTAAGTACATTTACTCAAGTACTGTACTTAAAGTATTTTTACTTTACTGGAGTATTACCAATTTCCCACAATATCTCAAAGGCAAATATTGTACTTTTACTCCACTACAAGTATTTGACAACTTGAGGCGACAGCACTACTGACTGCGCCTACACGGCATGTGCTTATAACCACGCCCCCTTCTGTGGCCAACACGGAAGTGCCTCTTGGGCTTGAATAGCATGTCCACTATTGTTATCGTACATCTTCCCGGGGCCGTTTTGCCCTCTGGGCTGTGACGTCATGTGGGTCAATACATCATCACCGTTTCTTCAGGAACAGTATTCTCTTATTAATATGGTTGCCTAAAACTACTCTCTATTCTCTCCTCCGATTGGCCAGTGATTCGGAACTCTTCCCAAGGCTTTTATGCACTTTGCCCTCATCTGATTGGACAGTATACGGTGACATACCCAACTCAGTGAACCTCTTGTCACACTTTAGATAACTTCCAACCAACACACACACACACACACACACACTCCATCAACACCAGACACCGTGGGCCTACGCATGCTGAGCAGAGAAGGAGTGGACTCAGTGGAGGTGGTGCTATTGACCTCCAGCGAGGACCCCATGAGCAAGGCATTATTTATATGTGACAGTAGCACAGAGAACGGGCTGCCGGGTGGAGCTGCTGGGGGACATGAAACGCATGCTGGAGGAGAGAAACCTGAACTGGAAGGAGGTGGCTTATATGGGCTACCATGAATGAATGAAGCGCGGTACCGCAGGACACACCGGTGCTGGAGGTCAACGCCGCGAAGTACAGATGCCACGCCGCCGGGGGCGTGGGGGCCGGGAGTTCGTCGAACACATCCTACTTCTCAAGAAGGCGGCCAAGTCTCGGATGGAACAGGACCGCATCAACCGATTTCAAACACCGGACCGTAAAAAACAATCCTGACTGGATTGTCTCCTTAAATTTGGTCCTCACTAATGTATTGGTTCTAAAACATTTTCATGTGAAGGATCCCAAAAGTTATATGTACTAGTACATACCCGTTCGGTGTTATGAGCACCCAAGTAGTTCTACAGTAATATGTAATGAATGTTGTTGATGAATAAAAACAATATAATGTTAAATATTGTGCGTTTTGAATGCTTAGAAAAGCACTATAGAAATGGAAAAACAGTACATCATACAGCGAAATGGAAGTAGTAGCACTACCAATAGTGGGATAGTTGGTAGTGCTACCACCAACTATCCCGAAGCGTGATCCCTTATCCTGAAGCGTAGCGATCTTCCCACTCCTAGATCAAGGACAAACTGGTGGAACAAAGCATCATCTTCCATGCTACCTGTGTTATGCGCATGTTTATTGTGAGTTGCATGGTTTCCACATGGTTCCATAGAGGGGAGCTCTTCAGGCATTGTGAATTATCTGAGGTTGTGTGCCATGGAGAACGCTTGGTAGGATCTGCCGCCAGTCTCCAATGAACATGGTGGTATTACCTCGAAATGGCGAATTTGGACAACCCCTGAGTTCCCTGAATGAGCGGTCTGCAGCTTCGACACAACTTTGGGTGATGCTTGTGTACATGCGTTGCATAGCACTATTCAGGTGACACACACACACACACACACACACACACACACACACACACACACACACACACACACACACACACACACACACACACACACACACACACACACACACACACACACACACACACACACACACACACACACACGATTGGAGAAAAATAAAGTAGAAGTTCTTTATTTTGCCATTTGTTCTTTTCTTCGCTAATTTGCATAAATAAAAGAGAAATAAGAAAATAAGAAAATGATATTTAAGGTTCAAGTTGATGGGAAAAACAATAATGGCGCCCCTCAAAAATCCTAATCTAAATAAATAAAAATATATATAAACACTATATAAAAGAAATAACAAAATAACATTATTACTTTTGGCATTGAGGTATTCAAATAAATGGTTATATTTAGTTTTTAATTGTTGTATTTCTAATGCCGAGATGTTCAAAGTAATTCCTCCATTGTATTTATCCATTTTGATTATGTTTTTAAATAGAAAGGTTTCTGACATTAACTTGTTAAAGATATTGTTGAATCTAGTTTCATCACTGGTTTTCAGTTCTAAGGAATCTATGGTACGATCTAACATTTCCTCAGCTACGTTGTGAAAGCAAATTATCCATTCTTTGTGATATTCATAAATCAAAATCTTGTATTTTGATTTGTACCGTTAAACTGTACTTGATTGTACCTTTAATCTGTACTAGATTCAGCGCTTGATAATAAGCATTGATCATTAATTGAAATGCTCATAATTTGCACCCCTCCCTTTCCCCAGTAAGCTCCATAGTAAACTTTTGGATACACATATATGTGATCTTCACAGATGTAGCAATAGATGTATTTTCATTCCAATTAATAAGTGTAGTACATTTGTGTTGTTCACTCTTTCAGAGGTGCAGTGCAGAGGTCTAGGGCCACCGTCAGTTTTGTATTTTTTCTTTATTCTTATCTATCTTGGTTTGTTGCTTATCTGGGTTTTGCTCTCATGCTCTTGCTGCCATGACACCTACATTTCCCTCCAGGGATCAATAAAGCTAATCTTTTCTCATATTTAACTTAACCTAAAGTCAACTTCACCCATTTTCAACCTAAAATTTTTACAATTGGACGTCACTGGTAGGCGTGTTTCTGAACTGTCCACAGCCCTCCTCTGAGACACAGACAAAGTAGACAGAAATGTTACCCTTTAATCATGAGCAGCAGCGATGACCAATTATATGAAAATCGGCGAAGACGTCCTTTAAGTGACTCTCTCCATGTCCATTTGCTGGCATTTGCGTGCCCAGGCCCGTAGTACTTTACACTAGCAGGGGCTGAACGTCTACCTGGGGGTGCGCGCGCGTAGTTTACTTTCCCTCTCCACACGCAAGTTATATATGAACGAACTGACACAGGCAATTAACCAGGATAAGGTGCCAATACTGTGATACAGCATATTTAAATCTCTTTTTTTTTCTTTTTCTCTCCTGTTCGAGGGGGGGCTGTGCCTGGGGGGAGGGGGTGCTACAGCCCCCCCAGCACCCCTACTTCCCTCAGCCATGTGCGTGCCACAGCGTCTCACCAAGCAACCTTCATGAGGCTGAGAGTCCATCTGTCAGGGAACGGAGTGCTTGAGGGTCTTACTTGTCTGTGTGTGTCTTGAGGGTTAGTGTGCATTTTGTGCTTCTCTAAAGACGAAAGCACTTCACACTGCATGTGGTTGCTACAGTAGCTGCCTGTAGACACGTTGCACACTGCATACACGCTTATGCACACCTACCACACAGCTACTGTACATACTGTATGCAGGCATGCATGCAAACCTCTAAAACGGTCCCTGGCATTGTGACATTTCGAATTTCATTTAAATCCATGAGGGATTATAACCCTGTCGTCAGGAAGGAAGAGAGTAAAACGCTCATGGAATCCATTAGTTTTTAATGTGGAAAGGACGATCTAAGATAAAGTGATGGGAGGGATGAATGGATGCAGAGAAGGAGGGATGAATGGATGGAGAGAAGGAGGGATGAATGGATGGAGAGAAGGAGGGATGGATGGAGGGGAGGGTGGTCAGTAACGGTCATAGTGAACCAGGGGCATATAAAGAGACACCACATCACAAGCCTGTCCTAGATAAAATTAATCTCTCATTTTGGCCCCCCATAGTGGGTTTCCCTCGATCTCAGTTCTGTGCCGCCCTAAAAAAAAAAAGAAAAAAACTGGAACAGCAGGAGGCCGGGGCCAAATAATCATCATGTTAAAAGCCGTGAGAGAAAGACCAAAAATGAGATTCAGCGATAAAGTTGTAAGGGAAACACAAGAAACGTTATTGGGGTCAGACAAGGGTCAAGAGGCTGCCCCCAGGAGACCCCGGTTTACAGTAAACATCTATCCAATCACCAAGAACTCAGATCTATGTGCTGAGCTCCGTTTGCCTCTCGTGGGATGTAACAATTAAAATCCCAACCCAGTGCCCAGCCCACCACAGCGACCCATTTAACCCACCCAAATCCCTCCATATTATAATTATTATTATACATTATTACTTCCCCCTCACCTACATTTGTAGATATCTGTATTCTACAGGAGTGCTACAGTTCCAACTAGAACCAAACTTTGCCACCCTATATTGCACATCTAGAACGCCACCTGTCAACAGTGTGGTTCGTTCAGGCTCTGTCCCTGGCCGGTGGCGTTTCGGATTGAGGACCGTTGGCCCGGTCTCCAGCTCCATGTATAGATCCCTCTGGACGTGGAATAGGTCATTGTTTTTTCATCTGCCGAAGTTGGTCTCTCTCTTGAAGCAGGTCTGAAACAGCCGATTGAATGGCGTCGGCCTGTGAATCGGTGGGCTCTTTCTCCAAGTAGAGAGTGAAGTGGCGTGCGCTGCACGTCAGCAGAGTGTCTGGGTCGTGGCCGCTGTGACCCGAGCGGAGGAGCCTCTCACAGGCCAGTGCCAGGTTCTTATCCCAATTGGGAGGGTAGTCGGACTGGGCCTCCACAATCTCCTTGTACAGCTGCAAGGCGGACACATGCACATTGCACGGACACACATGCAGACACAAACACACAGAGAGGCAGATGTTATCCAATACAACGCCTGCCACCGAAAAGCAAGTTCTAAAAGTGAGCAGGTTGATCCTGGTGAATTATGTTTGCGTCTGTGTGTTTAGGGCAGACTCACGGTGTAAGAGAGCTCAAAGAGGCGAGCCTTCACATCTCCCTGCATCCTCTCTGCCAGGTCAAACAGAAAGAAAGGCGTCTTCATCCTGAAACAAAGCACGCAGCACTCAGGGCTAAGTGCTGGATGGATGAGCCATGCAGATTCACGCTCTCTGACGCACCAGTCCAATAGAGTGGTTTATGTAGATTCTGGCAGCAAGCAGAAAGCACATGCAGATGCTCTACCGCACAAGACTGGTTTATGGAGATAGTGTGTAGCGGGCCGGTGGTTAGTGTGCGTCGTGACACAGCTTCTATCTGCTTGCTATGGTATACGACCCCCCTGCTCTAAAGACAGGGGAGAGGCAGCAGTATCAGAGTGACATAAAAATACCAACGCACCTGGCTTGCCACATCTCCTCATTAGCAACGTGCTCCCAGGACGCAGGATGAAAACTGTGCAGAGACACAGAAGGAAATGAAAAGATATATTTTTTTATCTAAACAGCTAAAGGCTTTGCCTTGCGCAGAGTTCTAATTATAAATGATTATTCACGTAGGTGCATGTACTGCAGTAAACAGTATATACATTATACATATACACTATACTGTACAGTATATAGACTGTATATACAGATTAGGCAGCCATGCCCGCAGTTAGATAACAAGGGCTATGGCAAGTGCCGATCGCATAGCATTCCACAATTTAAGGTAACCACTTACACTCTATAGTATATATACAGTACCTTGTTGTAAGTCAAATTGCAAAAATAGCAACAAGCTTATAGATCTGCGATTTCCACCAAACATTTTTTTTCCCCCTCCAAATGTCCACCTGCAATATGCCCAGGAAAGGTGGTTAATAATTAGATTAATATCAAATTCCCCAGCAAACTTCTGACGGGAGTTAGCTGAGAACCAGGCAGCTGTTCATCATCGAAGGTTGTCGTTTACCGCAGTGGTTCCCAAAGTGGGGTCCCCTGGAACTCCCTCATTGAGGGAGTTCCAGGGGGTCCCCAGATAAATGATAGTTAGGACCCAAATGGACCCTTGTGGTTCTGTAACTCTGAGAATGGTTCCATTTGTACACTCTCAGAGTTAAATTAACACTGATTTTACTATATAAATTGGGGTCTCAAAGATAGAAATGCCATTAAGAAATGCCATTAAATGGGGGGTGGCAGGGTCCGTAGACTAATGCACTTTGTAACGCTGTTTTAAAAAGGTGCTATATAAATAAAGCTTTATTATTATTATTATTATTATTATGTCAAACTGTGAGTTGAGAATCACGGCTAGAGCCATAAAAATCTTCTCTAATGGGGGTCCCTGGCATACATCTTCAAATGGGGGTCTGTGGGGATAATTAGTAGTGTCAATTTGGGTGTCCTTGACATGAAAAAGTTTGGGAAGCCCTGGTTTATCGCTCTGTTCCTTTGCACGCAGTTAAACCCCAGTTACTCGACAATTCTACCACACCTTTCAAAGAAACCATGTTTGGCGGCCGAGTTAGACATTGCTAATTCCCTCAGCAGTGACAATGCTTGTGTTGACTGTTCCGCATACGGCAGCACTTTAGCTTGCGCTTGGTCAGCTGCCAGCCACTGGCCTTATCTATCACGTTCTCAGACCTTTTATATACACTATATGTAGTTCAACTCTGTATTTGCTTCATGAGCGCCAAATGTTTATTCAACAATACCAGCCAGCATGTATTAGACATGGACTAAACCACGCCACAGCACAGCAAGCCCCCCTCCCCCCCCATTTTTGTTGCCCATAAACACTTGACCTCTTCTTCAAAAGAATATTTTAGCAGGGTTGCTGAGCTAATATTTGGCTCGTGGGCATCGGCGGACACGCTTGTAGTGAGGGTGAGGGAAATAATGTCACAGTATTCAGTCGTGGGTATCTGCAGTGAAGGAGGGGCTGCTGCCGGCGCGCACAGCAGACATAATATGGGAGCTTTACTAATTCCACTTTTGACACACTTATTGACAAAAAGCAATAAGAAACTCATTATGCTTCATCTTCAGTCTCATTTCGAATGGCCTGAGAGCATAATGTCTTTGCTCTGGTTTAATTCATAAAGAATGGCATCATGGTGAACAGAGGGAAAACCTCGCATGGAGAAATGACCAGAGACATAGAGAAGATGGTGATTTATGGCATTCTATTTATTATGTATAAAAGTATTTATGATATTTATGCTTTTTGTCGTTGATGACGAGGTACATTTCTGTTGGATGTAATTAACATCCTGAATGGTAAGTGCTGTGTAATGATTACATTATTAGCTGATTGAATAGTGTGACCATTATTTACAACGTCCCTGTCTCTAACCTCAGTTTCCTGTCACACTCAAAATAAAGCTGAAACGAACAAAAATAATCTTAAAGGAAATAAACAAAACCTGTGTGTGTGTGAGAGAGAGAGAGAGAGAGAGAGAGAGAGAGAGAGAGAGAGAGAGAGAGAGAGAGAGAGAAAGTGTGTGTGTGTGTGTGTGTGTGTGTGTGTGTGTGTGTGTGTGTGTGTGTGTGTGTGTGCGTGCGTGCGTGCGTGCGTATGTGTGTACCTGTTGTGTGGTTCGCTCCAGTTGTAGATGCCACGCGTGTGCTGGGCCCACTCTTCAGGGTGGAACTGCCTCTGGGCGGGCACTAGGTGGTCACACACGCCCAGGGGCCAGCGAGTGTAGCTTTGAGCCCAGCTGGAGTCCCCGTCTGGTAGCCCAATGCACGCGAACACAGCCCTCCTACACACACACACACACACACACACACACACACACACACAGGCCAGGTTCTCACAGCGCTCAGAGAGGCCAGGACCACAGGAGGTAAAACACCCACGTCTATCTCCCTTAAAACACTTCCCTCTCTCAGCCCAGGTGACAGCTGATAACCGACCAGGTATTCATCTCACATCCCAACACATTCCACTTGCCCACTAGCCTCCCTGCTCCTCTCCACCGCTGTGGGCCCTCAGGGTTAATCCCACAGGTCAGTGTTGCCCCTCTGGGAGACAGACGCATTGGCCTGGCAAATACTGCCCCCTGGTGGGCTCGGTATTAACAGGTCTCCTTGTCTTAATGCCTGGGCCTCTGTTCCTCCCTGCAGTGAGTGGTGAGAGCAGTCCTATCTGCCTGGAAAGCGTTTAAGCAAATCGAGTAGATTAGTCCGCACTTGTACAGTTCATCAGACTCCTCTCACGGCAGCAACAGTTCTATGGGCTTATCTCTGCCCTGCACTCACTGCTGTATCGGCCGTTCCACTGTTCTCCACCTCATTATATCATACGCACTCTTTCAGTCACTCCATTGTAGCCCTCCTCATTCACTCTTCTCTTCGTCTCACAGCTTTCTATTCATCCACCCAGGCTATCTCTTTGTTCTCTCCACTCCCTCTCTATCCCGCTCTCTCTCTCGGTGTCTTACCGTAAGTTGTGGGAGAGGAACAGCTCCAGACTGAAGGTGTCCTTCTCCTCTGGGTTGACCGGGTCCCACCAGCGACCTGGGTAGTGGACCCCCAGGTGATGCCGCCCCAGTTTGGCCACGTACCAGCTGTAGGTCATCATCTGGAAAGATCAGAGGGAGAGAGACACTAACTCGGTTTCACCTAACACTACTGGCAACCATTTTCCAAAGCAGACTGTGGGTTGTTTGATTTCCGAGTACGCCTTTGGAAGCATGCTAAGCAAATTTCTTGGGACATGGAGGGACCACACTTAATATTAATGCTGTCGTTGTTATTGTCCAAATTGCACTTTCATTGCATTTGATGCATTGTAAATGTTCAGTCCATAATTTATTTGAATGAATAACACGTGATTTAACCGATGTGTATGGTAAATGTTAATACAATAGAACTAGAACATCTGCAGTGGTTGGAGGTGGTCTCTCTACTCTAATTTAGACCCTGTGTCAGATAGGACACCTACTGGTTGACAAGTGGTACTGCCTGAAGCTCATGAGCGCAATATCTCCCCTGCGCTTAACTTAAACCCTACATACTTCCTTGATCGGAGGAAGTACCACCTAAGTCTAATGTTTTTTTTTAATAGTTTTTTTCTCCTTTCATAAATCAGTGCTATTGAACACCCTTTATGTCTGTGTGTTGGTTAAAAAAAAATATTGAACCAATGGAAAGTAGTAAAAAGCGCTTCGGACAAAACCTCTTAACCCACTTGACCCTCAAACTGTAATTGACAATATATGAAGTCGCAACACCAACTTTGACGAGGCAGTATTGCTTTGTTTTCAAAATATACGGTTTTCTTCATTTCCTGAATCTTTTCCATTTCCTGATAAATTAACATTTTGGAGTTAGGTCGGAGTCCCTGGAACAACATATTTTCAGATGGGGGTCGGCAGTCAAATACATATCATTCTAGGGGTCCTAATGACATGAAATAGAACGACTGACATAGAAACATAGGTTTTTCAGAAAACTGTCAGGATTTAGAAGGCATTTGGTAGAATCGTCGTCAGGTCTAAATGGGCACATATGAATGCAAAGTTGTGCTGACCTCCTGGTCGACCAGGCGTACATCAGGCCTCACTGCCTGGCAGTAGTGCAGATAGCGCAGGGAGTTCCCTGGCAGGTCTCCTCTGGTGAGAATGATGGAATCAGCCGGGACGGAGGCCAACACCTCTCTGCCGAACCTCTCCACCACACCGTTACTGCTCTGATCACAGTCCCTTGATGACCACACACACACACACACACACACACACACACACACACACACACACACACACACACACACACACACACACACACACACACACACACACACACACACACACACACACACACACACACACACACACACACACACACACACACACACACACACACACACACACACACACACACACACACACACACACCTTTTACCGTGCTCGTCGCGACTCAACCCAGCGTAGTATTTATTCATGATAATACATTGACAATTCATTATTCGACTGCAGACAGTCATATATAATAATACTATATGATATTTTCAGTGCACTCGAGACAATCTTCATCAACATGTTTGAACCAATAACAAGGTCTTCTTCAGCCAAACTGTCCAAATGTTTTTGTATGTTGCTCATTACATAAAAGTACATAAACGTACATAAAATAAATGCATGTACAATAGCTCCTCATGTCAGTAAACATCAGCAAATTCAGTTTGATATAAGAGCAGAGATCACTCAATGCAGTATGTTTAAATGTCAACATTTATTAATTCATAATTCTATATTAATTATTGGACCGTTACAATGTTGCTGTACGCGCAAATAGGTGACCCTAACAGATGTCGCCTGTGACCCAAGTTTGCGTCTCCACTCGCAGTTTGAACACCGCTGACAGTATGGCTGAATGCTTCCTCACTCCCACTGAGAAGTGTGTGCGTGTTTCACACATAATTGCGTGTGCACGTGTGTTTGTGTATAGCTTTCAAGGTTCTCTGAGGGTAAGTTGTCAGCCCCTCAGCATCACGCTCAGGCTGCCTATCTAAGCATGGGTGAGACAGGTGTGATGGGTCTGACAACATGGGCCATGCTCTCCTCTTGATCAAAGCCGCTCAGTGATGGCTGTCTGGCGCTCCCCGGCACCGCACTAGTGTAATCTGCCTCCTCGGACGGCTAACATCTCAGACTGAGCACTGCTCACACGTACATCAAAGTCTGAGTAAGAGTGTTATGCTAGAAACAACCTAGCTGCAAGAAAAACGTCCTTTGGGAAATGCACACGATGCTCACCTATGGTTGGAGTGTATCATGTGTGCCAACAGAGCCCACGTGAGACACCAGGCACTGGTCTTCCACAGCCTGCCATGACCCAGCCTCTTCTCCAGCCTAGTTTGTGTTAAACTCAGCCCAAGGCCAGCAAGCACACACACCACAGCATCACTCTGTATCCAGAAACGCTCAACCTGAGGGGCAACAAACACACGCGCATGCACGTGCACACACACTTTGTCATACCTCATGTTTCATTATTTTGTCTAACTTACCCATTTGTTTATTATCTTAGACTTAGGTGAGAACGATGTACACACACACACACACACACACACACACACACACACACACACACACACACACACACACACACACACACACACACACACACACACACACACACACACACACACACACACACACACACACACACACACACACACACACACACACACACACACACACACACACACACACTCCAAGTGCGTTTGTCTTATATGTAACACCAGTGCCGCTATTCCAAATCCCATTCAGGTACATTTTATATATATAACTATATCTTCAGCAATGGGATAATAATCTTTGGGTGGGTAGACCTCGTTGCGCTGGTCATTTTGAAAGTAGCTCTCAAGTCCAAGAAGTGCATAGCTCACCACTCCCAGCAGTAAGGGTCTGCTGATGTCCAGGTTGGCTCTCCATGCGAAGAACAGTGAGTAGACGATCAGCATGGTGGTCAACAGCCAGGACACAGCACAACACCGCCTAGGACACCATTCACCATGACATCAAATTACACATTTTTTAAAATATGTACATATACGGTAACTGTAGTAATTAATTCAGTAGTAATAAAGCCATCGTTGTTTTTAATC
>NC_136799.1:34597755-34762755 GCF_951216825.1 Electrona antarctica
ACACAGTGAAAATCCTCAGTGTTGAGACTATGAAAATTGACCCAAATGGCCCCCCGTAGCCGTCAACTGGTATACTCACTGCAGCATCATGGTCAGGTTCACTGAGGCCTCTGTCTTTGCCTGTGTCAAACAGGGAGAGGACAAGTTATCGGTTATTAGGAAACCCAATATAATGACAAAATGCAATTCAATTCCCTGTATTGTCATTGCCGGTACATATGTGTGCGTGTGTGTGTCAGTCAGTACCAGGCTGAAGGTGCCGTATTCAGACCTCAGAAGGTGGGTCAGTAGGCCAGACAGGGTGGTCTGGTCCCCCCAGCTCCAACGGGCTGTGTTGAGGTACGAGGAGATGGGAAGGTAGATGTAGGGCAGAAAGCCACCCAGGAAACATGCACACAGTGACACCAGCCCACACACAGACAGCTCCTGTCAAAGACACACAGAAAGGGATTAGCATGCTACAGTAACATGCTAACAGCAGCAGCAGCAACAGTAGTGGTAGTAGTGGTAGTAGTAGAATGGAATACATTAAAGACGTGACGTAACAACTACACATAAGGTAAAAAATCACACCCGTGTGAACTGAGTGGTGTAAGGTTTTATATAGCATGATCAGCTGTGGTCTGACGTAATGTCTGACGTAATGAAATCACACCCGGGTGAACTGAGTGACCACTTTCCTAGATCTAGGCTATAACACAAAGAAATCACCCGGATGTGATTTCACAACTGGCTTTTTTTGCGCAGAGAAAATGACCACGGTTGCTACGGTCATCCAGTTCACCCGGGTGTGATTTAATTACGTCAGAAATTATTTTGAACATAGCAACCATGGTCATTTTTTTCTGCACACAAAAGCCAGTTGTAGGAGTGGTTTACACCACTCAAAAAAGCCTTCTAGTATGGAATTCTCCTTTAAGGAGGGTCAGAACCTACACTGTGAGAGCTTTTTCTATGAATTAGCATGCCAACATACGAACAGTGGCAGCAGTCGTTAGTAATAATAATAATAAACTTTATTCGTATAGCATCATTTCATGACATCGAATGCAGCCCAAAGTGATTTACACTAAAAAAATAGATCAACAAAAGAGGAAAAAAACACACTTGTGTGAAGTGAGGGGCACCTTTGTTTGCTTTTGTACATCACAGTCATATGACTTGGCTGCCATATGATGTCACACACGAAAGCCACATGTTGGAGGGGCTAGCGCCCCTCGACACCTGACAATATATTAAACAATACTAAAGTAGTAGTCGTACTAGAATGGAGTACAGTAGGGGACATCAGAACTCACCCTGTGAGAGTAAAGTCGGTACAGCACCCAGGGAATGATGACCACTACATACAGTACTAGAGTGTGTTGGTTACATAGACCCACTCCACAACACAGTGCCCCCCAGTGAGCCACCTATAGGGCACAGAGGAATCGTTAATCCTAGCTAGAATCAGGGGTAAATACACGCTAAAATAAAATAGTAGCTAACCGATCTGGAGTCATGATTACAGAAAGGTGATAACTTTAAAGGGCCTTACCAATTACTTCTAACCGTTACCAAAGATTGCCCCCATCTTAAAAAACATGTTTTGACCATAGGTTTACGCAGTCAGTGCATACTTTTGTAGATCTCAGCCTACATTTTTAAACATCATGTGTCAGTCACCTTTCTCATATTCAGTTTCCATTGGCAATGACTGGCTTCCAATGTTTGTGGGAGGGGCCGTTTTCCTAGTTGTGTTACTCAGATGTGTTCATCGATATCAATAGACATTTCAAACACAAATTTGAACTTAAAACGTTTTTAATGTCTAATTAGTTTTAGATAACATTGGAAAAAAAATGTCCAAATGAATATGGACAAAACATCTAAAACAATTAAGCAAGTTAGGGGGGAAATGGTTTGTGCGACCTATATGCCAGATGCTGACAATGACATGTAGTAACACTGGTATGGTCCTTTAAAAGACAATGACATGTAGTAACACTGGTATGGTCCTTTAAAAGACAATGACATGTAGTAACACTGGTATGGTCCTTTAAAAGACACTGACATGTAGTAACACTGGTATGGTCCTTTAAAAGACAATGACATGTAGTAACACTGGTATGGTCCTTTAAAAGACAATGACATGTAGTAACACTGGTATGGTCCTTTAAAAGACAATGACATGTAGTAACACTGGTATGGTCCTTTAAAAGACAATGACATGTAGTAACACTGGTATGGTCCTTTAAAAGACAATGACATGTAGTAACACTGGTATGGTCCTTTAAAAGACAATGACATGTAGTAACACTGGTATGGTCCTTTAAAAGTGGATCAAGCCTAGAGGGATGAGGTGCTGGCTACCTTGTTCCTCTGTGAGGTGCTTTCAGAAGAATGAAAAGTGGCAGTCAAAGAGAAGAGCAGCCCGACTAAGACGTTGTTGAGGGTGAAGACCTCCGCCACCATGGACCACTGCCAGCTGAGCCTGGACACAGCAAACACCCCTCCAGCCAGCACGGCTCCTGGGCCTGGGCCAGACAACCTGAGGTTAGATGGAGAGGGCAGAGAGCTGAAGTAAAGGCTAGAAAAGTCACACCCAATTTGAGAAAGACTTTCACACTCAAGTGCGCTCCCTATTCGCCGTGCCTGCAGCAAGGCATGTTAGGGTATTGCAATCGTTCCTCTGTGTGTGTGTCTGTGAACTAAATAACTGGAGAATAACTCTCAAAACCTGGTAATGATCAGAATGCCTCGAAGAGATGATTACGTTTGGAGTGAAAATTACACTATTGATCATATCTCGGGTGTGGATGGCCAGATTCCTTCAGTATCAACATAAAGGGAATATGACTTGGTGCATTACAATTAATTATTTTTAATAAGTCGTTGCAAAAGGTATTAATTGATTGCCTGAGTCTGAACTAACCCTTTAGGTTCTGCAGGTGCTACTAACTTGATCTCCAGTGGTGCATCTATATGTGCTCAGGGAGCAAAAATAATTATGAATATCGGCACGTTGCAAAATAATTGGTTGATCCCTAAAATGTAACCTGGCACAAACAAGGCCTATGAGTTGCATCGTGATCCAAAGAATGCAGGGAAAGAAACAGTAGTAGTCGACGGTTCAAGAGTTATAGGACCAAAACGTGAAGTGGGCCGCCACCACGAGGAGATTTGAAAAATGTAGGGTGGCAATCGTACACTACGTTCATCATTTGAGGCATTTTGTACAAAACAGACCACTCCTGCAGACTTTGGAAGACAATCTTAGCCAATCAGGATGGAATATGGAAAATCCGACAGATTCAAAATCTGTAGGAGAAATAAATAAAAAAAGGTTTTGCAAAAATCTGCCTCCTGGTGGCGCTATAACAGACCGATGGGAAAAATGTGGAGCAGAGGTACTGCTCTGGCGTTCGATCACTCCCACAGTACCGGAGATTAGTTATTCACAGACAAACGGACACACACACACAAGAACACACAGACGTACGAACAGTCTCGGCCACACCTTCGGCTTGGTGGAGACAATAATCAGCAGAAAACTAAATGTACTGCATGGGCTTTTTTCTTTTTTTCTCCAAAAGCTGATTGCCAGCTTTATGCTCTAATTTTAAATCAGTTTAGTATTCCAGGAGGAGAGTATTGTGCTGTAATAATAGCATGAGTGTTAACAACATTATATTTTAAGTATCATTCGGATGTTCATAATGGGTGATCTTCACAATAATCTGTTTTCTTGTACCATTAATCACAAAAAATCTTAACTTAACTTGTGAATAAAATAAATACTTAATTTCTTTAACCTTGACATTTTTTACCTCTTTAAAACTAAAGATGATATTAACGACCCTTGTAATCTACAGTACGTTTATTCAGTGTAACTAAACATTGTACTAGGGACACAATCTGATCACAATCTTTTAAATGTGACCCACGTTTGCTATGCGGACAAGTCCCTGAAACTCGCTGTCCCACTCCAATGGGTCGCACTGGCGCATATCATGAGGACTCTGTAGCACCCGCTTGATCTCTAGCAGACTGGCACAGAGAACCACCGTAGTGGAGATAGCACTTTATCCTTGGCTTCTTAAAATATATGTGTGCACAAAAGCACCCCTCCCCCCCCTCCCCTCCCCTCCTTTCCTGTACTGTCTCCATCTCTTTAGTAGTAATTGAAGCAAACTTGGGATAATCTGTCGTATGCTAAGACCCACCACTTACTAAAACGAGAGACAGAAGGGGAAGAGAGAGAGAGAGAGAGAGAGAGAGAGAGGGGAGGGGGTTGGGGGCAAACTACGAAGAGAGGAAGGGTAAGAAAAGGAGGAGAACGGTGCAGAGGAGAGTAGTTACTGTAGTGAGGGGGTGAGGGGGATAGTAAGGATGGAGGATGAAATGATGGAAAAAGGAAGGGAAGTTGAAGAAGAGGGGGGGGGGGGGGGTTCAGCGGGTGTTGTGGGGGGGGGGGGGGGGGGGGGCAGCCCGGTCCTCGGCATGCTGGCTCTGAAATATATGAGCTGGGCTCGACAATTAGGGGAAGTCAGGCAGTATGGCCCTCTCCACCATTGTGTGGAGTGGCTTAGAGTCCTCATCAGCCTATCAGCTAACTGACAGGCAGAGAGCTGCTCTATTCAGCACCGCAGATACAAGCTGCAGGCCAAACGACTGCCAGCTCCCTCATGACCCCACAATCCCTCGCCGGTGACAGCTTCAAGCTCCATAGCAAATTAGGCGCTCTCACATTACAATCGCGGAAGACAGATTCCATTAACGGTATCTGAAATTGAGTAGAGAGCAGGCCTGTTATCAGACCTGACTCATAACCCATTTTTGGCGGGAACCCCTTTTGGTGTTAGCATTATGTTATGCTTTAGCTATTGAAAAATAGCAGATCTACAAGCTCATAGCGCGCCACCGAGTGGCGCGCTACGAGCTTGTAGGTCTGCTATTTTTGAAAAATCGAAGAACGACTGACATAGAAACAGCTTTTTCAGAAAACTGTCAGGATGTAGAAGACATTTTTAGAATCTGATCTCAGGTCAAAATGGGATAAGCACCGCCATTAATCACGAGGCATGATACCATTTATACATTTCCAGCTCTCTGCCTGCTGCTGTGATAGTCGGCCACAAAAGGCCTGATGAGACTTAGGCGAGGGGAACAATGGAGCTTTCTGAGGAAACCGCAGTAAATCAGGAAGAAAAAGACGAGAGAGGAGGGAGAGAGAAGAAAAAAAACTTGCACGCTGACTACTTCCCCATTTTTAGTGGGTTCTCTCTTTCCTACCCTTTATTTCCTCTGTGTTCCCTGTGAGCTTCAAGCGTGGTGTGTGTGTGTGTGTGTGTGTGTGTGTGTGTGTGTGTGTGTGTGTGTGTGTGTGTGTGTGTGTGGGGTGCTGATGGGGCGTCTAGCAGTGGGTCTTAATAAGAGATAGCAGCGTCTTTCTCCCCCGTGCCGCTTCAGGAATTAGTAGTAACTTGCAGGAAGGGTGGAATGTGTGTGTGTGTGTGTGTGTATGTGTGTGTGTGTGTGTGTGTGTGTGTGTGTGTGTGTGTGTGTGACTGTGAGGGGGGTGGCAGGGGGTGAAATGGGGACTTTTGTAGAGGTGCAGAGACCCCCCATACCCTCAAACCTACCCCCCTTGCATGACAATTAACCCCCAGCTCATACGCTTAGCAGGGGGTCTGGTTTCAGGCTAGCGCAGGGTGCCGAGCACCATTGGGGGTCCGCGGACGAGGATATTTAACCAACTCTGCTGTGGCTTCTGGAGCCCCGTCTGACAGCCAAGACTCGTCACACACACACACGCACACACATACACACGCACACACGCACACGCACACACCACACAAGACACACACACCCCTCTTCTCCAACTCGTCTATTCCTCCTGAGTGGCTGCCACATCTCTCTATTAGAGCCTGTCAGCCAGTGATGTGTGTACACTGTATGCTAAATGACCTGTATGTCTGCAAAGGACCACCTGCAGGTCCACAGTCAGCCACTGAGCCTCTCCCATCGCTCATTCTTCCCGTCTCGCTGCTCCCATGGCAGGCAGATAAAAGCAGGAAAAGACTCTGACACCGTTTGTGGCCACGTTCCCTCCCTGTTATCACAACTCAATGCGGTGCAGGATGCTGGTGTGTGTGCTGTAATGTTGTGGCTCTGTGACAATGACCGCATGGTTGAGACGTGGCAGGAGAGGAACATGGCTGACAACGAAACTATTCCATCCTGAACTGATCCCCCCCCCCCCCCTCCTTAACCCCCCCTACCCAACTGCCAAAATATGTCCATGTCATCACTTGGGCATTTAACTGCATGACAAAGGAATGCAGCGAATAATATAGTATGCACAGAGGCAAGTGTGATTCATTTCATAATAATAATAATATAGTATGCATAGAGGCAAGTGTGATTCATTTCATAATAATAATAATATAGTATGCATAGAGGCAAGTGTGATTCATTTCATACAGGGAAATCAACAATCCCAATAATTGCTGACAAATAATTCCTAGTTTTGTTCATTAAAAAGAAAATTAGAGAATTTACCAGACAATGCAAAAAAGAAAGAAAAAAAAAGAAAAGAAATGTAATAATATAAGGATGAGTTCAAAGCAGAGGACACCAACCAACCAAACTCCGGGGAGGTGAAATAATAGCAGACAAATGAGCCCAGATACAGCAATGTCCTCCACAAGGACACAGGAACGGCTTGATCACTTTGATGTGTCAAAGCCGAACCTGCCTCGTCTAACCCCCCTCGGTTCTACAACATGGGGCCAGGACTAGCCATGTGCAGCTAAACAACAGCACACACACACACACAAAAAGCCAACACCAGCACTCTGTGGTGAATGGAGCTTCACAATGGAGCTGGCCAGGGGACACGCTGTCACACAACCCACCCCAGGGGACCACACAAAGCCACAGCTGTGCCATCGCAGATCAGCTCTCCACTGTTCACTCACTGCAGTGGTGCTTCTGGAAAAGAATCACACATTCCTGAAGAGGTTGTGGAACCCATGGTGGAAGTGCCCTGGTGGGGCCAGGGCTGGGTAAGGGTTCCAGCTGGCCTACGTTGACAACAACCCCAGGGCTTTCTTCTGGCCACGACACTGGGGTAGCTACTTAGCATGCTTTCATTATATGACACTGGTAAATGCTCTGTGCTGTGGCATTGCGCTGACATTTCTCAGCCAGGCAGGAGGAAAAAAGGCACATAACCAGCCTTTATTTTCCCTGCGTGAGTGCACTGATAAAAGGCCAGAGAGGGTGATATCTGATAACCCCTTGGGCTGATATATGACAGGTCACTAACCAATCAGTGCAAGCAAAAATACCTTAGCGTGCTGAACTGTCACTATGATCAACCTCATTGCAGAAGGAACCCAGTATGTTAATCATGGCTACCCCAGTTGCCATGCTGATCTTTTTCTTTTTTTTAATTAGAGTTGTGACTAAATGAGGCTATGGGTTATGTGAAAAATTATCGTCTGGACATTCGTGGTTGTCGTTAGATAACCACAGGCGATAATCTATGTATAAATCTATGTATTTTTGAGCGGTGCACACTGCTCCAATGACGCGTGTGTCCCTATGTCAGTTTGGAGTAGGAGCAGCTGCAATACCACTGGATGCCCTAACTTTAAGTGGCGCTGTTGAGCTTCAGACTGTGAACTATAATAGTTCAAAACTGTACAGCTAGAATAGTACAGTACAGTACACAGTACAGAGCACCGTACAGTACAATACAAATGACAGTACAGTACTATCATCAGTAAGATGCCCTGAGGGCGAGAAGCGACCTCACCCTTTAGGGGGACGGCAGACTGCTGGGCGAGCGCTGGCGCTTTGGCATGGGGGGTCAGATCAAAATATGGAATAAATTCTGTACTGGCCATATATGGAGTGTGTCTTGACTCTTGAGTGTACAGGGTTTGATGAGGTCAGATCAACATATGGAATGTCAGAACAGGAAGGAGGGGTGGGGTAGGTAGCGTAGAGGCTTGATGTCACGAGGCGTGATCATATATGGAGGTGTGATGTCACGAGGCGTGACCATATATGGAGGTGTGATGTCACGAGGCGTGACCATATATGGATACGTGGAGTGACTAACTGATAAACGGGAGACGTAGGTTTTCATAGTAAATGAAAACCTACGGTCGCAACAATACAAGTATAGTTGCACCGCTCAGTTCACACGGGTGCGATTTGTGCTTGATCTGTGATGCCACACAGCCAATGGGGTGGTTGGCATGTGCGATTGTGCGTTGCACCCAAACAGGCATTTCCTTGCCCGTCCAGAAAGCAGAGGAGGCTTCCTTCCTGCTCTGACAGAGAGAAGGGTAAATGAGGACCTATAGGAGAGCGCTCCAGTGCTCCGAGTGCGTGCAGAATTAATCACCACAATCCTACTCAAACAATGCAGCCACTGACATGACAATTTCCCCCAGAATGCCATCTTAATCTCCACCCAACACACAAATAGTACAAACCGGGGGTGGGTGGGAGGGGGGGGGCCTACGATGACAAAAAAAAAGAGAAAACAATTTACAAAAAAATCCTGTGTTTATGCAATTCGCAGAATGCCATTTTATTGCTGCTTTTTCCAACTAAGTCATTAGGCACACACAAGTGATATATGAATGTCGCTGTACAGATTCCATTAACTAATTCTGGGTGAATTGTAATTGCAGAGTCTGATCCGTCTCTGTGCCTGGTGCCTTATTAAGACTGCCTGTGGTGGGTGAAGAATGTAATATTGACGTCCGAGGCAGACACAATCTCAGGCCCACGGGCGAAAGGAATATTAAACTGGTACTGTATTCTGCTATGCTGTCTATCTAGACCCCCCCCCCCCCCCCCCCCCCATTCCATATAGCCGGTAATGAGGAAATAACATCTTCATTAGACATCTGTTTAAATGTATTACAGAATGGGTCCTGGGGGAATCATTGGTCATGCTGGGGATGCAGGGAGGGGGCTGGGGTTCTGCTGGCCCACAATATAACAAGGGATAGTAGGGATACACTGAGCAAATGGGACACAGATTCCCAGATGAGGGGTGAAGTACACGGACTGATGGTACAGTAGAAGATTGACGCCTGCCCTGTATAGTCAAACGGAAACGCACACAATCCCACACACATGCAAGTAGTGATGCCCCCCCCCCCCCCCCCCACATGTATGTGTAACCTTAAAGCAACCCCGCCCCTCCCAGTGGAAAAATAGCACACGTGAGGTTGGTGGCGGGGAGGGGAAAAGCGGGGAGCACCATCAGGACCATATGGTGGCGGCCCTTATAAGGAGCTCGGGACACGGCACCACGATGCAGGCGATGGCGCTGCGCCCACCCTCCAGTCCACTGAGGTATCATCTGTGCCACATGGGCCAGCACTTGGCAGGTGAGCCTCTCGCAGGTGTGCGTTCGGGGGAGCGTGTGTAGGCCGGGGAAGGTAGTGGGGAGGGGGAGGGGACGACGACACATTTGGTGCCCATCAGCAGTGCTGTTATGTCATCGTGAGATCAGACCGAAAGTGTGAAAAGTGCTGACGGTTGTGTTGAGCCTTTGCTCGTGTCGTCGTTGTATTTCTTTCCCCGCTCCGATGGCGGCCGTCAGTGTGCGTCAGGATAAGCTTCAGGGAGAACGGAGAGAGATTCCTCTCAGGTAGCGCTGATTTGGAACAGCTTTAGCAGATAAACTGTGAAATGAGAGAGCACAGAATACCGAGCTGTCTGGATTATCCCTCTATGAAGAGTACACACGTTTTCATCCCTCAAGATAAAGACCCGTGGATCGAGGACTTTGGGATTCCTAGGCCAAGAGCCATTTCTATGGCGCTTTGGTAGTGGAATCGATAGCAATTATTATCATTACAGCGACCATCCTCAAAGGCTTGTCAGGCCCCGGTGTGGAAAACATAACAAGACATGCAATTTGGCCATCAAACCATGTGATCAAGCCAAGAGGAGGATGGTAGGATGACAAATCAAAGGCAGGCTAAGTGCTACATTTTAACTTGTGCACGAGTGAAGTGGCTTCCAAGCCTTTCAACTTACATTCCCCCACATTAAACACGACAATCGGGCCGACTAATTTAATTTCATACATCAAAGGCTTGCCATGTTGGGAATATTCCAGATGAATTTTAAGGTCTGACGGAACTTGAAGGCTCAAGCACCAAGTAATAACTTCAATGTAATTCATCATCCAAATCATTATACAAAGCAACAATTCATTTGGAAAATAAATAAATAAGTAGTCTATTCCTCAGCCGAGACAAATTAACTGGCGGTGGATGTGTTTATGATGAGAGGCCTCAGAACGGACATATGATCAAAGCGGTCATTAGAGAAGCTGTTCAAAACAAAACGGCGGACATCAGTGTCATTCTGAGGACATGTCAGGTAAGACAGGGTGTCAACTGGTCGCACTTGGCATTTCATCTGAGGGACAGACCTGGCCGGGGGACGCCCCACAGGGCCATGGCAAGCCTTCTATGCCATCCTGATGGCGATCGGCGAGGCACCTGATGCCCTCCATGCCAGGAGTAAGAAGGAGGTCTTGACCAGTCCGGAAACCCACACCACTCCCCTCCCCATCCTCTGGCCTCCCCAGTACCCTCCCCCAATCAGGCCTTACCAGACCAAGTCTGCCAGCTGATCCACAGCCATGAGCTCAACCCAAACTGGGCCCCAGACAGATAATGACTAAAACCTTTTATGCTTATTTTTCAAATTGAAAACCCTAGATTATACATTCATACTTAAGGGCTTACAGGGTGTGACTGTGCGTGCGCTCTGGCTGAAGTCCTCAGCGGCCATCATCAACCCTGTGAGGGGTGGTGGGGGTCCTCATAATGACATTTCACTTAACCATAATCCAAAATTGGATCTAAATCCCCAGAGATTACAAACAGGGCTACAGTATGCGCTGTGATCCAAATATCTCCAGACCTCATGGATATTTCCTGGCCTCAAAATAACCATACAGAAATGTCTGGCCGAGGGCAGAGGCCAGTGCTCCTGTCTGACTGGTAATTCATCAAATACTTCCAAGGCTGAATCAAAATACGCAGACTTTCCCGCAGTTGACATAGCAGGCAAGTTCCCATGAAGTCTGGAATGGCTACGGCTGCTCAATTCTACAATTCAGTTAGTCTGCATGGGGGCTGATGCAGACTTTCATGCTGACTTCAAATCTAGAGAGTCCGCTTGGGCACAGACTTCACCAGGCTACTGGGATTAGATCAGAACTCATGTGACATTATTGTTTATAATTTATTAATAGTATAATTAATATTGTTTATGTAACTACTAACATGAATTTGAACAGACATGCTTATAAACATTTTAGACATTTTAAACACACTAGCAACTGCAGTGACACTTAAACTGATCAACCTGCTGATAACTCCTGAATGTCAGGGTCAGGTGATAATGATATGCATGCTCTTACTATTAAAAGTCACCATAATATAAGTCAGTGCTGCCTGTTGCTTCCAGTGTCGATTTTGGCTTTTGTCGTATCCATGGCAATGAGTTAATTCCCATCTTGTTAGCGTATTGCAAACTTGACATAATGAAGCAAAACACTTCAGTCAACATCACAGTATGTACTGTAATACAGAGAACGCCAGTCTTGAGTGTTGACATTTGGATTCAGCCTAAGATAGGGCTTTATTATGGAGGATGAAGCCTAAACAGTCATACAATGGCTGCAATGGCTCAGGAGGTAGGAAGACTTTCGGTTTGACCTGATGCCGTGTTCTGTAGCAGAAACCTGAACACCTAGTTGTTTCAGATGAGTAGGTTAGTGCCTTGAATGCCTTTCTCAGTTGGTGTGTGAATGGGTTAAGAGAAAGGGGAGTCTGAAATTACTTTTCTGCATTCATCCAGCAGATGGCTTACTCAGGGACACTTTGACACGTCGTAACGGTGACTTTCTGATTACCAAATGGCTCTTTAATTAATCACTTTCACACTGGCATTACTATTTTGGGCATGGCATCCTATCCTATCAGTATTGATTGATTGATCGATTAGATTATTGGACATAAATGTAAAAACAGCAACAGAGTACAGTCAAACACTCCTTGCGGTCTTGTTTCCATTTAGGCCATATGCCCCTATGCAATCAATTCATAGACATGACATGAAGAATAACAGCAAATTAAAATTGTAGAGCAGGCCGGCCAGCCAGCTGACGCAGCCATAACCATATAAAGACTTGCCAATGCAGCCAATGTCATGGCATGCATCAGCCGCAAACAAATCATATATGGCCACAAAAGAGGGTATGCCCATGGTCGTCATATACAGATGACATCAGCGATCTCCATATATGGACAAAAAAGGGAGAAACGCTGACAGATACAGAGATACACAGATCCACTATGTCTATAAATGGTTATGTGCCTTGCATGGTGTATGAATGTGTGCGTGAATGGGTGAATGGAATGCACAATCTCTGTAAACCGCCTTGGATAAAGGCGATATATTGGCGATATATTTTACCATAGAGTATATGGAGCGACCAACTTCAAACTCGGCGTGCTCAGTAGCAAGGATTCGAGGGAGTGTGGTGCCCGCAATACACGTAACTCGAGAACCGTTTGCCCCACCGACTTGAAATTTGACACATGCATTCCACACCACCACACAGAGTGCAGTGCCCGGCCTTGAGTCGGTGGGATACACCGTTGTCCAGAACCACCTATCCAACCAATATGCCATTATATGGGCATTCCAATATAAGGCATATACATCAGGCAGGGATCTCCATTTATGGGCATAAAAGGGACACAGACCGAGAGGTACAACGGGTAGTCTGACAAAGCTATGACTTAAGACGCTTAGCGCCCCGAACTCTAGATTAATTGCCACAATCGGCCTGAAACTCTGGCTATTATAAAAATCACACCTGTGTGAAGTGAGGGGCAGTCCTATCATCGTACATCATCATGACGTAAAATAGACACTATGGCCCTCATTTATCAATGGAGTATAAATTCTGCCTTAAATTCCAGTGTGGGTTTGGGCATACGGTCACGTCGGCACAGCATTTATTAAGTGATCGTAAACAGCTGATCCTGGCGTGTTTTTGGTTGGAGCTGTGATAAATGTCACGGCCGGAACCATGAAATGAAATAATAAATAGCTGTAGGCCTACGCCTACGTCCGTTTACCTTCTACCTGCGTTGTTGAAAAATATCATCATATCCCATTGTCATGATTGGATACGTTTGGACGCGCAAAAAATGAAATAAAGCAGTGCATCTTCTCCTCTGTCACTGTGTCCTCTGTTACTGTGGTCTGTGACACCACGTTTATGAGTCATGACAGATAGATAGCCAGTGGTGGCTGTCAAATACGCCACGTTGATAAATGAGGGCCTGTCAATTTGCTCAGACACTATGATGTAAAATTGTCCATTCATTGTCAATGGGAATTTAATTAAGTTTGTGTAGGACAAAGTTTGTGCACACACACCAAAAGCTGGATATCTAGGGCCCCTCAAAAAACAAAGGCCCCAAATATTCATGCAGGGCAATTACCATACAGAGGCAGAATCTTCTTTACTTGCACGTCACTTTCCATGCATGGCAGGGGCCGAGGCTGCTGCAGTATGGGCTGAGGGCCAGTCCCCTGGGGAGCGTTTCCTCTCCTCCGGCCCCTGTCCTGCTTCAGCAGGGCTGACCCAGCACACTGACCCTCTTCAGCACACCTGCCACCCAGCACTGCCTGGCCCAGCACACAGGAAATGGACCCGGCCGCACTGCGGCCCACCTGGGCTTGCACGCTGGCCCAGCAACCCTGTATTTACCTGCTTTAACTGGGCCAAAACAGCCCGCTGAGAATTTTAATGTCAAGAAATGACATCATGTTTCACATTTCCTGGGCCGGAGGTGTAAATGTAAACATAATTATATGCGCTCAAAAACGCCACAGTGGGCAACCTGAGCACAAACTGGTTCAGTTATGTAAAAAAAAAAGGCACTGAGTAAATGCAATGTGGAAAATAGTGCTGATCAGCAAGCGTGTGATGTAAGGTAGCCCAGTCGACCACGTGAGATAAGACTCTTTATATGATGAGATCAGCACTGTGAGACAAACTGCAAGGTGGTCTGACGAAACACACCGATTTATACTTGGGTGGTTTCGCACCGTGTGGCGCACCACAAATAACCACCACCTAAAAGCTTGTAGATCGGCTATTTTCGGTGTGCAACACTGGCGCGCAACTAAGTATAAATAAGGCTTAAAACACTCTTGGCTTTGGAAAGAGTGAGCAGCAGAGAGGTGGTTGAAAAGGAGAGGGTAAAGAGTGAGCAGCAGAGAGGTGGTTGAAAAGGAGAGGGTAAAGAGTGAGCAGCAGAGAGGTGGTTGAAAAGGAGAGGGTAAAGAGTGAGCAGCAGAGAGGTGGTTGAAAAGGAGAGGGTAAAGAGTGAGCAGCAGAGAGGTGGTTGAAAAGGAGAGGGTAAAGGGAGGACGGGAGGGAGCTCTCCTGTTCCTCTCAGATCCGGGACCAAAGAAAAAGGGGTGGGGGGGATTAGAAATCGTGCCATATCAGGATTGGGAGCATGCTTGGCAGTGGGGGGTGGGGGTCTATCTATGGTACTATGAGACAACACGCATACGCACGCATGCTCGCACACTCGCAACGGGTGGGCGATGGGTAAACAGGTCGGGCGTGTGGGTGGGGTGGAGAGGTTGTGGCTGGACCCTGCTCCTGAATACTGAACAGAGGATCAGGGACGCCATTGGCAATCAGTCAGTCAGGAACCAAAAAAAAGACGTCACTCCCTATTACAGGCAAGCGTCACGGCACAGAACGTCAGAAGAGAAACAGAAGCTTGAAGAAGTGGACCATAAAGCTCTGATCTTAGGGCAGATCACATGGTGTTTTCTTGTTCACTGTCAGTAAAAAGAAAAGTTTAACCCGTTGATTCTACAAAGGCCTTCGAAATCATCAGTTCTCACACTTTTAAGATTACAAAATAATAATTAAAAAAAATAGCAGATATGTACAAGCTTGCAGCGCAGCAAGAACTGATCTGCTATTTTTGAATAGCCAATGCTAAAATTAAAAATGACACAGATGCTTTCCCGGTTTTAATGGCTTAAAGGAGTGTTTCAATTAACCTTCACAGAGCCCCTTTCACTTTGCAAAAGCATGAAGATTTGTCACAGTAGCAGAGCTGCAACATAACATGAATACTGCATCAAGATGCAAAGGACAGAACAAAGACTTAACAACTTTCAATCTGGTGTCCCTATTTTGGGCACGTCAAAACTTGACGAAAACTAGTGGTATAGTGGGTTAGTTCTGATATACATAATGGTAGTGTTCTGTCATGACATTATAAGCAAGTATTACTATTTTCATATCAAAAAGAGCAGAAGCTATTAGTTATTTTTGCAATTTGTCACAATGTATAGGGCTTAAGTGGTTCCAGGTTATTAGATTCAGTTAGCAGTCATTCCATATCTCTCAAGACATCTAGATTCTAACAGCAGAATCAGCAGCCCTGCCCTAAACATGTAGTGCTGTTGTCATTAGGAATGAACACAGTAGCACTCGGGAGGAAGAAAGGGGAACAGCTAAACCGAGTTTATGTTTCTACACAAAAAAGGAGGTGGCGCCCTCAAAAGGCATTTTTTATAGTGGTACAGTGGTTAAAATCTATATAATCCCCTACTTCTCCCCTCTAGACCAAATCTCTTTACTGAAAATAGTAGATCTACAATCTCACTTTGTGAGCATATAGATCTGCTACATTTGCAGAATGTTCACCTATTAACCCTAACCTATTTAACCCTCAGCCATGGACAGGATTCATGTGGTGAAGTGGTTAACAACTCAAATGTTCCCCCCCAGCAGGACATGTCATACCTGCAGACTGTGAAGCACAGTGCGCCGCCAGCTGCTGCCCCCAGGAGGCTGCTCATCAGGTTCACACTGTAGGCTGGAGAGAGCCACGGCAGGAGAGACATGGCCAGGCGAGCTAGCAGGGTGAACAGAGGGTAGCCTGGAGGATGGGCCACCTAAACACACAAAGACCATACGTTTTGAATGACAGTGCAACAACTTGGCCAGTGTTTCCCAAACTTTCCAGGTCGAGACCCAAAAGACATTTGCCCGGTACTCAAACTAGAGTCTATCAATCAAAACTTCTGCCATTCCTGTCAGGTGTAAAGGAGCAACTTGGACACTCACGCATGAAGGAAGCATGAGTTCAAGTCCGTTGCTCTCCCCATGTCCCCCATATATGGGGACTAGGTTGGCGGAGGGTGTGTAGAGCCCAGGATCACATTAGATAATTGACACAGGGGTGAAAAATGGGTTACAAAATCGTGGGATAAAAATATATTTAAAAAAAACCCCATTTATATATATATAATTTCATATGTTTGCCTATAATGTCATGCCCAATATAGGGTAAAGTGGTTAGACATAACACACACACCCTCCCCCCTATGCCCTTTTCCTGCAGCCACTTCCCAAGGACAGTGCACTTCCCTGGGGATGCAGGGGATGCAGCACGTGGTGCCTGCAAGCCAGCCCCAGCCCCCACAAACCACCTCCGAGCCACAGCCACTCTCGCTAGGGGGGGATCCCGGCAATCACAGCAATTAGCCACTAAGTCTCATCCAGCCTGATAAGGGCTCAGTCATTAAACACAGGCTCATTCCCCGGCACTGATAACATGAGCCAGCCAGGAATATATGGGGTGGCTGACTCTTACAAATAGAGTGTTGTGAGAGAGGGACGACTATAATGACCCCACTACTGGTCTCGGACACAACGAGGGTTCCTGGCTCCTCATAGCTATGAGAGTCCTGGCTCATGGGCAGGACAGAGATGGAGAGAGTTATAGAGAGAGCAAAGGAGATGGAGAGAGAGAGACTCAGGAGAAAGAACGGAAAGCAAACAGACATTTTTGTAAACGTCTGGATGGGTCAGACCGCCATGGTAAACAGGAGGTAATGGACATGCAAAGAGAATGTCCAACAGGGTTGGAAAGGCCACCAGCCTAAAGGACGGCTGAGGGACGAAGGCTGCAAGAAGGCACAGTGATCCAGAGCGCCAGCGCTCTGGGGATCAGAGGGGAGGGCCGGCAGCCCAGGGCCCAGGGTGGCCCTGGGGAGGCCCCCACGACAGGCAGACAGGCAGGCCACACGGACTGCGGCACTAACGGCAGGATTACTGGCATAGTGACACCGACACAGCCTCCCTAAAAGGATCACAGCGGCGTAATAAACTTTATTAAATAATAAAACTTATTATAACTGTTAACCCGATTTAGTTCATTCTTCGCGGCTTACACACACACACAAAAAAGAAGGGTGGGTATAATAAGCCTTATACCGTACATAAGGCAAAGCCTACAAAAGCCATCGCCTTACCATTGGCTTTAATTGGATTTGAAAAACGGGTTGCAAATTATAGCATTCTCTACTTGTAACTTAGTAAAATAAGTGTATAGAAAGGATGGAGAAAAAAAACCTGTGGACTGAAAGTAAATTAATCTGCTTTCTGCCCATGCTTAATTAAACTTCCTTAATGCGTATAAGAGTTAATGAATGAATTGATTAAACAATACGGCTAATACTCACCCCCAGCTCACAAGCAGCGGTGATCAGCTCTCCTGTGGAAGAGAATGGGGGATGAAATTAATGTAAACCCGATAATTATTATTAAGAGACAAAGTCTGCTCCAAAGTTTTCCCAAATCAAATACTTGCATTGGGGTTTTGCATTAATTGGCCAGGATCAAAACCTGCAAATCTTCCCAGTGTGACATTTCCTAAGCGGCACGCTCATTCTCTTCATCTCATGCCTCTCCCCTGACAGACACCCCCTCCCCTCGCCCAACCCCCCACAAACATGTGCACACGCACGCACACACACACACACACACACAATAAAGAGACTCTTATACTCTGTGTGAAACACACATACTGTATACTGTTGTGAGAATATTGCTCCCAGTCCCAGGCTCTCCATGCACCAGGGTCCCATCGCTTTCCCTCCATCCTCTCTCTGCTTCTCCCCTGCTCCCACAGTCCCACACTCCCAGTGTCTCATTTAGTCCACTGGATAGGACTACATATAAAAGGCGACAACGGTGACAGTCACACAGTGAGGTAAGAAAGATGTAAAAATAGGAGCTGGTTGAGCAATTTTTTGACAAGCACTAAGGGGGGCTGAAATAAACAAAGGCACCCCGCTAAAAGCGATCTAAGACAGCCTGAATGCAGTTGGGCACAAAGCAGAGCGTTTAAAATTGTACTGATTTCCCACCCAATGTTTGCATCTCCCACTCATGAAAATTGACATATGGTTCAGATTAAATTACACTGATAAAATGTCTGCATTAAACACAGCACCCTCTACTGGTAGCAGGTTGGTAGGGTCCAGACAATGAGATAGTGGCCTCTTTCCTTCATTGACTGGATAATTAACATATTGTATACCTCCAAATAGGACTGTAAAGTGTCTGTCAATAGGAAGTAGCATGTGGTACAAATCAAATATAAATGAGTAAATGGTTTTATATTGTTTCCATTTCATCCTGATAAATAAAACAACCACTACAGAACAGAAAATAATAAAGAGATTAAAACTAAAATACCTCCATACCATAGCGAGGACATTACAGAACGCTGCAGTTGAATTTCTGATGTTATTGGCTGCACCACTTATTTTTCTGCATTTAACCTTGTCGTCACAGTGAATTTACGATGCCGGAATTCCTGCCACATGAGGAGCCCTCACTCTTATCAGTCTAATGGACCATGAAGACACAACTCCTCCACCTGCACAGCTTAAACACTGTCACAGCTCCATTCCACCTGGCGTACACAGACAACTACAGTGCCTTGCTTCAATTTACTTAAGTAAAGAAATTCTTAGTTGAATAATAATATAGTCACAAGGAATTTATCGACTAATCGATAAGTTGGTTTAATAAACAAATTGTGAACTGACCATTCTAAAGTTGATTTCACAATGGTTACTGCCTAGCTATTGAAAGTTATAGACTGGCATAATTAAAGGGTTATATCTAGATTTTTATCGAGGGGAGGGACATACTGTAGAACAATGACAAATCTGCAAACAAACCAATGAATCGATGAATCAACCATGAGCGGACAGCCCTATGCTTTACATCATCAGTCTCTCCATTTAATCAACCATGAGCGGACAGCCCTATGCTTTACATCATCAGTCTCTCCATTTAATCAACCATGAGCGGACAGCCCTATGCTTTACATCATCAGTCTCTCCATTTTACTCATTTTCCCAACATGGCACATTTTTGGCCGATTCAACATAAACACTCAAACTAATACTCAGCCCAAAACATCCAACTCACAGTGCCACGGAGATGCAGTTCTGTAAGGGAAAATATTGAGTCGACGGGGTAGCAGACGCAAGCGCCAAGAGTCTTTGTGATAGCAAGAGCGCGGGCACCGAAACCAGTCTTCCCGTAATCCCCACCATTTCCACACTCCACATTCCTAGACAACAGCGTACCCGCAGGGCTGCGCTCAAGCCTCCCCAGGGCACATCACACCTAAAGAGATTAGGACACAGAGACGGAGACCTGGAGAATTCGGAAGGGTGTTCAACTGGCACTATCAGAGCGGGCATCCTGCACCATCCCTAAATGCTGTGGAGAAGGGGCTGGCCATTTTTTTTCAAAAGCTCCTCTTGCTAGACACAACCAGCAGGGCTACTCAGCGCTGCTTTCGCCTCATCTCTCTGCCCACTCAGTTTCCCCTCTCCTATCTAGTCCAGCTTTTCTACATGCTTTTAGTCTGCTAAATGAGTAAATGTACACAAATGTGCATTCCTTTTTTGGCCGTTTCCATGCATGGGCACTGCCATGCCAAGAACTTCCATGTCCCCGAGTCCAAATTTACCCTGTAACCTACTAGATATCTCTCTAAATATTCAATAATAAATTAGTGTTGTGAACTGTTAAATTTCTGCAATTTTGGATTCTTACAAGTCTCCTGCAATACTGTACAAGATAAAGTTAAAACAACAACAAACATGTTTCGGTGGTTTTAAAAGTCAACAAATGACAATGTATACTATATATGTACATCACTGTTGCTAAATTATATACTATAAATTATTATAGTCATTTTCTGTAATCTGTACACGTTGTATTTATTGCTTCTAAGGTTTTTAACATATTATACATATTTGTATATTGAATTATTATTAAAACTTTATATATTGTAGCACAGTCTTCGAAGCATGCCACACGAACATTGCACAGCACAGACTTGTAAGAGTGAGTGCCCTCTCTATTTGACCACTCGCCTGGTACTATACATTTGTTTTTAATTAGGGTTTATTTGTGTTTCTGATTGTGTCTCTTAGTTGTATGTCTTGTTGTTTATGTCTATATGATTATTACCTCATGTTCTCTACAGTAATTTGGTCAATGATAGTTGTTTTTAAATGTGTCTTATAAATCAATTAGATTTAATTTATTATTTATAGGATAATAAAGGGTGATGGCAGGAAAAGGACCATCTCAAACCTGACAATGGGGCAAAGACAATATTTACTACTACCCAAACCAACTTTTCAGCGATGACATGTATGTTTTCATATCTGTTCAAGAAATAAAATAATATAATTGTGTTCCCTAATCCCTACACGGGAAAGCTGTTGCAATAGATATTATTCATTCATGTTAAAACAGAAGTGTGCCTCAATCAGGAGCGACGACTCTGCACCAATAGCCATGCAAATGTAGAAGAAGAATTTGATACTGAAATCAGACATAAATATTATGGCAGATGTGAATAATAAATGTTGGGGTTCCACATGCACGATCACTTACTGTATGCGTCAGTAATCCTGACACTGGTGTAATTCCCTATCTGCACACAAGCAGAAAGACACTTCTGACAGATGAATACATTACTAAAAACTTTACATTTCAAAAGCCATCCTTTTCCTATCGAAACCTTGATCACAGTCCATACGGAGTTCTACCCAAACAAGCATGCAGATATCGCTCCTAGACAAAACTGGCACCATACTTGATAATACGGCTCTACTACAGCAGGACTGGCTGGGCGATATCGACCAAATCTAATATCACAAAAATAGTTTTGACCAAATACCTCAATATTGATATTGCAATGTTGTGGGATTGACAATTAGTGCTTTCATAAAATATTTACACAATGAGATTGTTTGAGAAATAATCATCAATGTATGTCTATCATGTAATAAGTGGCTACAGAAAGATAACAGCTAGAACAGTCAGGCAAGTTTAGAAAATCATCTTTCAGACATAACTACTGTAATGCAGCCTTTAAAACCATGAAGAAGAGTCAAAGTTATGCCATAATACCACAATATTATTATCCCAAATCCCAGACAACCAATCTCATATCACAATAACAATACATATATAGATATAGTGCCTACTGCCCAGCCCTAATAAAGGTTGTTATTAGACCAGCAGCTGTAGTGCTTTAACTATACTAAACTGCACCCATGTGTCTCTTATTGGAGATTGTAAAGGGCGCCTTATCATCATTATCTTACTGGTCGTCAGCGATCTGAGACCGCCTACTTTTAGGAAAACTTCGGACGAAAAATATAATTCACCTCACAATCAATGTTTGTACAAAACTGGAAATGTCTAATGTTTGTGCTATAACTGGATTCAGTACTAGCCTCGGATCAGATCATCATGTAATTAATTGATTTGTTGACATTTTAAAGTACGAGCCAGACAGTAGACTCGATTAAATACATACTGAATTAGCCTAGGATCAAGACTATCATATTATGATAGTCTTGATCCTAGGCTCATTCAGTACCATGGACAGCAGCACCTGTGTATTCTCATTTAAAGCCTGTGTCGCTGCCAAAACAAATCTGATCTACAAGCAACCAACGCGTCCGCGAAGCGGAGCGTTCGGGGACGCGTTGTTAGCTTGTAGATCAACTCTTTTTTTGACAAGCTACACCGGTCGTTCGATTACGTGATTGGCTGCCTGGCTAAACAACAACGCCACATGGCTACAAAGTAGAAGTACCGTCCGTAGTAGCAAACCGACCTGAATCTCCTCCGGGGACCGTTTTCTGGACACATGGCACATAAAGAGCCGCAACACAAGCCACAGTGGCTCCTGTCAGAGTCCAGCTTTTCCTCCACTGCTGCTCCATGGAAAGCATCCCTCTCGTTTTAAAATATGACGAACATTAAATAATAAAAACTCACACACACACACTGACACAATACACACACACACACAAACACACTACGGCTAGCGCTAGCTAGCTGGCTATCGTTAGCATCGGGGTATAAACAGCGCTCCTGGAATGCCCGAGGTCTAATCCTTGCTCAAAAGTTTGAGCTCGCACGTGTGCAACTTTTAAGATGTATTTTTATTTTTAATAACGCTATACCTACACCAGTACACATCATTACTGACAGAGAAGTAGTTGTAAACAGACCGAGAGGGAGAGAGAGAGCGGCTGGAGATTTCACTTCCTGGTTCAATTTCAATCCGCAAAGGAAAGGATCAAGGAGGCTTTATGAGGAAAGGATTATTTCTTCTATATTGCGATTTTTTTCATCAGAATTATGTCGGAAGCCCTCTGTCATCTCAGTCAGTCAGGTAATACCACCAACATAGTTTTTATTCTGCTTTATTTCTTTTGCATCCTGATGATTCTGTGAAACTAACATTTGATTTGTGTAATTTTGCTTGATGCCTACTGTCTAGATCAGGGGGGGGGCTCTCTCTCCATCGCGCAGTGTGAGTGTGCGTGCGCTTCTAACCTTGACCTTGTTGTTAGTTTTGTATACTTTTATTTATTTCAAAATGTAGACTATAACATGACTTTGAGTTATGTGTACATGAATTCCAAAACGTTGGATGTGGGATGGCAATTCTTTCTTTCTTTCTTTCTTTCTTTCTTTCTTGTTTTCCAAATTCTTCAACCATCATGATTCAAAAATATTGGTTTCACTAAAGTTTACATAGACCTAGATAAAAGCTAGGTCTATGAAAAAGCTCTTGAAACTGGTCCTTTATAGCTTTTATCAAGTGTTCTACCACTACCAGCCAGTTTGGTAACAAAATGTGTTTTGAAAGCCCACATTAGCCTAAAATGTGTGGCAAGGATATCCCTAATAGTTTATGTTGGTTTTAGGATCAGTCCTAAATGCACGCTACACTGCATTCAAAAACAAATGAAAAGATTGCCTGTTGTTGTAGAGGCGGAAGAAAGCAGCTTTCTCAGTGGACTGTGTGGTGTAAGAACCAGTCAAGGGATGCACAATGCATTACAACACAGGCCAACATAGAGGTCCAGCTTAAGAGTGTTGACAAACCAGGTAAACCCAAACTCAAACATAGCTGCCCGAGTGCCCGTCTTATCGGATTTAGTGCCTTTTGAAAAAGCTCCACGCCACGTCGCCACGGTCACCATGGTTCTTTTTATACTCCAGAGTCAAAGTATGACTGATGGAGGCTTTATTTGTCTGTGATTCCTAATGGGAGCATTAATGTGTTCAGTGCATTCAAAAATACAGAAAAGGCAAGGACATTTCTTTAATGCTGTGTAATAGTCCTTGCAAGTCAAAACCCCTCCTCAAAAAGCTCATTGTTATAGGCTAGATGTAGTGATTTTATTCTGTAGGAACTATAGGAAGATTAATAACTTCTCTAATAATCATCAACTGCATCATTCACTCAGACAGGCCAAATGTCAAATTAAGTCCAGAAATGTATTGTTATCGGCTGCTAATGCAGAATTAACTTAAGCGAGAACACTGGATGTAACCGAAACAAGATAGATGATGCACCCTTAAAAATGTCTCACAAGTGTCCACATTCACAGGTTGCAGGGTTACCGTAATAAAGAAATTGCCCTATTGAACTGATAATAATCCCAGCCTACCATAAATGAGTCTGATCCCTCAGTAAATTGAGCCCTTGGAGAGGTGGAGTGGTGTCAGCACCTAGCCAACTCTCAGATGGCTCTCTAATCCTCCCTCGCCTCTCTCCACCACCCTTACTGTCTAATCAGTTCTTAAACACACACATGTACACTCACACCCATCTGACACACACACACACACACACACACACACACACACACACACACACACACACACACACACACACACACACACACACACACACACCCATACACCACCCATACACACTCACCCTTCCTCACTCTCAGACTCAGCCATCTCTTCGGTGTGATGTCACTGTTAATCCATGCTTCATGGTTATCCGCCGGGCTGCAGCGCTGGGAGAGGAATATGGGGGGGTGAGAGGGTGAAGTTAGAGGGTGGGCGGGGCAAGCTATATTCAAGTCACACCAGGAAGTCTTCCCGCCTCAACCCCCAACTCCCCCTTCCATTACTCCATCAAAATCCCTGCACAAAAAAGGGTTGTTTAACTGCTTGGCCTAAGTGTACAGTATGCACAGATGCTCAATGGAGTACTAATGTACATTCACATTTCAGTCCCAAAAGGGGAAATAAAACATGCAGCTGTGAGAATGTGGCTGTGCTGTATTCATAGAAGCGCGCCTATGTTGTAGCTCATATTAGAGGCACAGGGAAATCATTAGAGGCCCTGGTGGATTAAGCTCATTCCAAGCATCCCTGGCTACCACATGCATGCATGCAGAAAATGCAAGGCTTTTTTATTGACAGCTTGTCCAACCATAGATAGGAATTACCCGCATGGGTGAGGCCCCAAGCTATTAGCAAACATTACATAACATGGGTGAGGCCCCAAGCTATTAGCAAACATTAGAGGTCTGTAATGGCAGTGGTATTAAACCATTCAGGCCTGACGTCGGAAATAAAAAATAAAAAGTTTTCTAAATCATGACAATTTTCGGAAAGATTTGAGGCACATTTTAACGATTTTTCAAAAATAGCAGACCTACAAGTTCATAGTGCGCCACTCGGTGGCGCGCTATGAGCTTGTAGATCTGCTATTTTTCAATAGCTAAATTATAACAATGTTTAAAACACCAAAACGGGTTCCCGCCCCAAAATGGGTTAATGGTTAATGTGGTTAAACGCTAACGTGACATGGATGCATTCCAGGTCTCAATGGATTAAATTCATTATCTTTGCAGATTGTAAGCATGGTGTGCGATTGTGTATGGTGTGTAGCCCACTGTACGCCTCCATGGGTCTTGTGTGTTCGGACACACTTGTGTAGCAATGTGTGTTTTCAGGGGATTTCAGTTCAGCTTGTGATAAGAAAGGGCATTAATACTGAATTGATTTGGGACAGTCCAACAGAGCACAACTCTACATGTGTATATGTACAGGCTTTCACTGCCTGCAGCCTGCATCAAAACAAAGATTCTTACAATAATGTTTTACCGCCCTAAAAGGTAGCTCTCTTGAGGTCCTCGCAATTCTTGAGGGGTGCTAGCCCCTCCGACGTTCAGACACAACGTCATGTGGCAGCCAAATCTATAGACTTTTAGAGTTTGTCTCATTCATGCTCCCCCAAACATCAGCAAGCCCCTAAAAATCAACAGGGCCCCACTCGTGACGTCATGTGGCAGCCAAGTCTATGGACTTTTAATGTTTGCTTTAAGCAGTGACATCATGTACAAAAGAGATGTTTTAAAATGGTCACAGAGTAGGATGGAGGGAATGGGTAGAAAGTAAATAGCTTTACAGCACAGGAGTGGAGCAAAGGACAGCTGGAATAGGTTAGAAAATAGAGACGATACAAAATGAAAAGAGAACCAATACAAATAATTAATAAAAACTAAATGGGTGAGGTCAGCTGAAATGTACAACAGAATACTGTAAAAACTGTGTTTTCTTCCCCCTGTTGTGGCTCACAGTATGCATGTGGTGCAGCCATGCAGGAGCAAGGGGCTTATGAGGCCACTCGGTTAAATTTGATCTATTTGATTATGTATTTTCCTCACTTACCGCATATCTGTTTTAATCTTACCTTAAGCATCCTTGAAATGAGGTGTAATCCAGTTAAGCCCCTTTGAATCTGCTTCCCAGCCATATTACAACCGTTCATCCTGCCTAAATATCCTCACTGCTAAACAGTTGCTCACAGACTGTGACACTGGCCACAAGCAGGGATTCATATATTGTAGACCAGTGGTTCCCAAACCTTTTAGCCTGTGACCCAAAAGCCTCCCTGGGACCCAAACTAGTGAAAATAGTAAAAAAACAAATCACCACTACATAATTTGATTTTTCTTTTATTTCTTCATGAAATTATTGTAAAGAAAAATCATTGAATTTGTTTTTAATGCATGAAAACGGTTGCTTTTTTGGGCATGTGTTTTGAAATAATAATTAAAAAACAAATGTTAGGATTAGGAAACAAAAAATAAAGGGACCCATAAAGGGTCCCAGTGTTTGGGAAACAGTGTTGTGTAGACCCTCTGAGATCAAACACTAAAGCCTTGGGTTTTCATAATAAACCACAACATGATCAGCTTAAGATACTATGGAAACAAAATGACAGTAAGCAACTCAGTAATGGAAGATACCGATTTTGAGTGATCATATCCCCATTTGTGTGGCCCCAGTTTATCATGTCAACATTGCCTTTAGGGCCAACATTTCCATAGTTTGAATAGTTTGAACGCAAATAAAGCATAATGTTCAGCCCAGCCCTGAAAGTAGCAGGAAAATACTGCAAAACAATTACAACACTTTCCTTTGAAATTGACCATATTTACATGGTGGCCATCTTGCTCTTTGGTTGATCGATTGAATAGGCCTACTTTATTAACGGTATGTAAAATGTACCCTGCTTGTTGTTGTTGCCTCTGCGGCTGATTGGCAGGGTGGAGCCTGAGGGACCATCTGGTAGATTGGGGCACACCTGAGCTTGGTGTATAACGGTACCTGTGCCTAACCTCATCCATTCTCTCCCTCTCCAGGTTGCTTCAGTTAATGTGTTTATCGTATTGGTTTACACCTCACAACAAGCTGAGTCTCCCCTTTGTTACAAATGTGAGCCAGTTATAACACAATCAACTGTGTGCACATAATGCTCTGAAGAGAACAAGAGACAACATGCAGAACCGCATGGTCCATGGTTAACTTTGCGAAGCAGTACACCTATAGTTCAGACCAATACAATATTGTAGGCCTATTCAGTTTTGTCAAACAGGAGCCTCAAGAAAAAAATGTCCTATGATGTTTGTTTGTTTGCTTTTTCCTTTTTCTTTTGAGAAACAGCTGGCTACTGACAGAGATGGTTAAACAATCCCATTTCCACTATGACACTAATCCAAAACATTGCAGTGACACATATAGGGTGACGGAGAGAAGGACTGAGGGTAGATTGAGACTGAACGAGACAGTATTTTAAAGACTGCAGCTCGGAGAAATGTAGATGGCACACAGCACAGGAGGGGGGCTAGCGAGACAGCACGTCACAGCATGGTTTCCATATGGGAGCAATCCACTTACTTGAACTGATAAAGATTTAATTAACACCAGACTCTGCAATTACTCTGTAATTAAAGTAATTTGTCCCCTTATTTGGATGAGTAAGCCGTGCATCACAACAGCCTCTATACACACAATAAAATCCTTTTGTGAGGTTGGTTCTATTTGTACACTCTGAGTTAAATTCACACTGAGGAGTTTATTGTGGGAGAAAAGGAGAGGGCATGAAGGAACAAATTGGACTTCCTCAGGTGTTAAATGTTTTCAAATATGTCTATCAGCTCTTTTTCAGCTCTTGTTTTATTTGGATTCTAGTTGACAGTTGAAGGACTAATAAGCCATGTAGGCTGAACATACAGTACAAATATCAAGAACCACATGAAATAGTGAATAGGCACGATATAATCATAATCCTTTTCAAACATAAATTGTGTAGCTATATATTTGATGATTTAGCATATAAATTAAACATGTTTTCAAAATCTCTGTTCTTTCCCAAATTCCAAAGTTGCTTCAACGTATTAGTGGCATATATATGGCATATATGAAGTCAAATATTGTGATGTGAATAATAACTATTGTAATTATATAAATAGGCCACAGACACTTGTTTTCACAAAATATTGTAATTTGTGACCATACCAGTTAGTGCTTACTGGCATATGAAACTGATTGCCAAGTTAAATTACTAAAACATTGGGTAACACTTTCTATGAAGCCTGTGTCTATATGCATTATAAACATAGTACTTATATATTGTAGGCAGAGGTGCCTACAATCGCGATCTACCAGTAGATCACAAAGGATATGTCACATGATATGTCCCTAAATAATAAATAATATTTAAAAATATATGTTTTGGGCATCTGCTACTTGAATTAAGGTGACTTGATTGATTGACAATAAAAGGGTCTGTCAGGTCAAACACAATATTTTGTTTTCAAGTCGAGAGTGTTGTGCGCACAAAATGTTGGTAGCATTACAAAGTTATATACAAAAAACCCTACCTATTCCATTTCTCCCACTCTATTTCCCATTCCAAGTGCGTTTGTTTTATATGTCACGCCAGCCCTGCTATTCCAAAGCCGCTTCAGATACTTAAACTATTTTCAGCAATGGCATAATATTATTTTTTTGGTGGGTATATCTTGTTGAGCTGGTCATTTTGAAAGTAGCTCTCGAGTCAATAAAGTGTGGGCACCCCTGTTGCAGGCTACTCTAATATGGTTATAAGTTATAACACTGCAGAATTATAATTATAAGCACTCATTATCATAATGCTTTATAATACTCACAGCATTTATAATGATAAGATATTATATAATAATAAGGTCAAGTATCATAATATTTCATAACTCCTGGTTACTAGGCCTACTCACAGACCTTTTCTTTTGGCCATGTATTGTAATTCGCATTATAGTTGTAATACAATATAAAAATCACACTCGTGTGAATTGAGGGGCACTCTTATCATCACACATCATCATACATCAGTGACATCACATTCCGTGCTCAGCCAATCAGCTGAGCACATTCCGAAACACACACACACACACACACACACACACACACACACACACACACACACACACACACACACACACACACACACACACACACACACACACACACACACCTGCAGTGCATAGGAGCACCCCTCAAAAAGTATATTCCATTATAATCACTGTTAAAATAAATTGTAGTGTGATTCTAAGCCACTATAAGTGGTCATTCTGTGCTTTAAGGTAAACAAAACAAAATTAATGACTTATTTGCAATGAGTTTCACGTTAAGTAGGCTAAGTCAGGTGAACATAACGTGTTCAACTTGCAAACCACGGTGTCCCATTGCAAGCTTGGGATGCAGGCCACCTGTGGCACTTCACGTCTGCTCACAGTCCGGACACGGTGGACAGTCAACACACAAAATAAGGCTTGGAGGCTTTGTGTTGTAACTGTGTCTACTGTCTACCACTGTGATCATTTTACCGCTGAACACGTTCAAATTATTTTGAGCTGCCATGTGAGTGGGATTATTTACTATGCTATTACCATACGCAAATTACACAATTAGTCTATATCACAAGGCAAATCATTATTATTGTCCCCAATTTCCACTTAATTATCCCATCTTTAGTATTTGATTCAGTAGGCCTAGATTTGTTTAGCCTATAAATATCATAATTATTTCCCCTCTTATGACGTAATAGATGGAAACAGTTTCAACTACCACAGAAAATGGATCACTGCTCAACCCTATTAAGTATTATATTTTTGAGGGGCGCCAAGCTGCGCCAGCCCCTCCTATACACAGGTTTAATGTTTGTCTTTAGTTCAATGTTTGTTTTGTAAACGCCATTGACAATGAAGGGAAAACTTACGTCATAATGTGCCTCATTACATCATATTGTCTCTTTATTGTTAATGGCGCTTAATGTTTGTGTTGGCACCGTTTGTTTTACATCACCATTACATCACCTAATCAACATGAGTTAGACTTTAATATATTAGCGCCCCTCACTTCACATGGGTGTGATTGTTTTAAGATGTAAAACCTGATAATGAGAATATTATTACAGTTGATCTGATTACAGATATGCTTTTTTAATGAAAACATTTATTTGAAAGTGTGTGTGTGTGTGTATTGTGGGATCTATCGTGCCTGTTTGGACTTGAAGCAAAACCAAAGGCAGCTTGGCAGGTGTGTGTTCTCTCAGTTCATCAGCACTTCCATCTGCACCAGCCGTGCGTTGGTGTCTCCAGGCATTCTGTAGGGGATCATTCCAGCGAAGGTGATCAGGGCTCTGGCTTGGCTACGTAGAACATCCCTCTCCTCTATGGTCCTCTGCCCTCGGCCCGATGTGCCCGACGGTGCTCTCTTCAGGCGCTTGTACTGTGTGTACAGGATATTCATGGTGGCCAGCAGCACCTCGGACAGGTTGTGACGCAACTCATCACTGAAGTTCCTGAAGGCGACCACTCTTTCCTCCACGCTGTCCGGACTGAGTGGAAGAATCTTCAAATGTTCCATCACGCCATAGGCTTTGTCGAGCTGTTTTGCGTGGTATTGATCAAAGAACCTCATCAGCTCCAGCAGCAGATGGAACGTGCTGTCCACAGACCTCTCTCCTGACACGCCCTGAGAGCAATACCTCTCTGAGATAGCCACAGCCATGTTTGTCAGCCTCTCTCTATTAGACTGAGGAGCGTTGACTTGGGCGATGACCGGACTCAACAACCGGTTGATCAGCTCTAGAACCTTGTCTGGATTCTTGGCCAGCTCATAGAGTTTAATAGCTTCCTCAAACAAGCCTTTGTTCTCTGCTTGTAGAGCCACTTTACCGATGATGCCTCTGGTGTCTTCACCGGTGAACTTATCTATCACTCCAGGCTTTCTGCTGCCATCCTTTTCTAGCTTCCCCAGCAGCATGTCAAACTCTCCGCTCTCGATGACGAGCTCACTGACACAGTGCATGAACATGTTCTCTCCCCGACTGTCCTTCTCATTGCGTAGGAAGTAGAAGTACTGCAGGGCTTCGCGTGGATCTGTGGACTCAAACTTGCGAATATATAGCATCAGCAAGCGGATGAAGTTGAGGCGACGCACCATGGGCGGATCGCCAGCCTCTTGACTCAGTAGCTGAGCGCTCTGGCCAGAAGGTTTGAGCAGCAGGCGGCGCTCGTACAGGACCAAGGCCACGTGCACGGCATGACTCCGCAGCCTTCTCGTCCGGAACAGGAAGGCAACGGCCGCCTCAAACTGAACTGTCAGGAAGAGCACCTGGAAATACAGGAAGGGCAGTTGTGCGGCAGAGAAATGAGACTCCCCGTAATCCTCCAGCAGTTGTTTCTGGAGCTGTGGCAGAGTCAATCTGTCCTGAGATCTGCTGGCATCATCATCAAAACACACTTGGTTTAACTTCAGCCACAAGTAGTTTTCAGTCTTGTCTGCCACTTCTCCATGGTTGTTGCTGATGTCACACTTCCCTATGAGACAGTAGACGGCTCTCTTATAGGGGTCAGTGCTGTTCCTCAGAACTCTGTGGTAGTTCAGTCGAAGCTTGTTCTCTGACTCTGGGGAGAGGCATCTGTCAGGGCTGTTCACGTACTCCTGGAACCAGGTCTTGAATTCTCCTAGCTGATGTTGAGCTCTGTTCACCACCTGCATGGCTGCCTTCAGGTCTCCACAGCGCATACAGAAGTAGATCACAGCCCACACTGGATGGCCCTCTACGTCGCCATCCTCCATGCCCGGGAGGAGTCCTGGTAGTTTAATATTGAGGAAGCTGCGGACAAGTTGGTACGTTCCGGGCACCCCTCCTAGTTGGGCCTGGTGGAGGTTCCCATACACTATCGTCAAGGTGTAGTTCTTATAACTGTCCTCCAGGAAGCTGAGTGCCTGGCGTATAAAGTTCATTTGCATGTCAACAGCCATGCGACTTCTCAGGGTGTCTTTTGCTGGCAGCACGTCTGTCATCTGTTTCACCGCCAACCACATCTCGGATACATTCCTGTCATCCAGACTGTCAGCTACAGATGCACACAGTTCTCCTAAATTAAGCTGGACATGGCTGTTCACAATCTTCTCATTGAAGATGTAGATCTGTCGGGCGTAAGCCACCTCCACACAGTCCAAGGAGCTCCTTCCTGGACCCACCACCTCGTTCACAAAGCTGGGCTCAGCTTCCTGACTGGAGTCCAGCTCATCCTCTCCTGCTCCCCGCAACGTGTGCAACATTCCCTGCTTCACCTGTTCCCATTGGACCAGCATTGATTCACGATGGTACTCTTCGGCTAATTGGAATGTCCTGTGGCGTGACTCCTCGATGGCTGACAGGAGGACGTTGTCTCTCTCATTCTTCAAGAAACCCTGTATATCAGTGTCTTTGATTGGCTCCAGAGGCTCAAATGTGGTGGGAGCACTCAGACTCTCCAACCTCTGAGAAAGGTGAAAGATGTCAAGTCCTCTGGAACCAAGAAGTATGGACGCTTTAATGTCGGCCGCGTCCTGTGAGGTGTGTGTCAGTGCATCTCGAGATCTAAGGCGCTCCCCGGCCTTCTGGATTTCCTTCAGGTTCCGCTCCACGCGTGGGAGCTCAGATGCAGCTTCTGTCTCTGCAGCCAGCTGCTCTGCCTGCTGCAGGAGCTCCTCAAAACCATCAGCATCCATTACTCTGGTATATCGTCCAGATGTATTGTCCTTATTCCAAGAATGGTGTGGCTTTAGAGCTTGTATTACCGTGGTGAATGAAAGATGTGGTTTGCAAAACGACTTAAATGAAGATGAAGCTTAAAAGAAAATGGAAATCAGCATGTGATGTCACTCATCTATGACATAGATGTGACTTAATGTGGGCAAGGTTCCAGGTCGATAGGCTACAAGCCCTTTTGACTTCCATTCTATATTTCCATTCTATACTTCCATATTTAAGTTAAATATTATATTTCAGAAAATATAAACACACACACACGCGCACACAAAAGTGAAGGTTAGTGCAGAATCGCTGAAAGGTTTTGTAGCAATTTATTTTGAACTAGAACTGCACTCTGTCGAGTGCCTACTTGCTTGTTGCACACAAGTAGGCCATAAATGGCCTACTAGCGCGCAAGTACTGTCGACCGCTACAAACTGTCAAATCTCAGCTTCTCTCTGAAAGAACGTTTGAAATATTGAATTATTAGGTTTAGCTATTTGCTACGTACCTAGTTTTTGGAGGTAAAAAAGTAGTATTGTGAAGTATGGTAAACATATATGTTGATCAGTGTCGGGTGGATTAAAGGAAATGCCTCTATGTATATGTACCGTATATGTAATTTGTAAGTTGATTAGCGGTATACTGTGGTTACTTTGTGCCCCGTTTGATGCGTATGTATCGTCCCAGCATATGACGTCAGGGTATAACTGGTATAACTAGCTCTTAATGATGACGTAATAAAGATGTGGATTAAAGGACCCAATGCCAGAGTGTAATTGGTTTTCGATGGTGACGTAAAGACGATATGTTTTAGTGTCGGGAGGATTAAAGGTAATGCCCCTATGTATATGTAATCTGGCACCACTGCCGTATCAGGCACAAGTAGTCATTACGTCATATGCTGGGACGGCGCATACGCATCGAACATCGCCCTGGACGAAACTAGTACTTGCGCGCTCTGCTTGCGCAAGTAACAAGGGAGGCGAGAATGGAATTAGTCATAGTTTGTGTTTTCTTTAAGTTTCCCTTTCCTTATATCCAGCTTTTGGTGTGTGTTCACAAACTTTGTCCTACACAAACATTAAACAATTTTACGTCATAGTGTAAATTGTCTATTTTACGTCATGATGTACAATGATAAGAGCGCCCCTCACTTCACACAGGTGTGATTTGTCTTTATATACCTAAGTCAGCATCAGTGTTATCTTATGAAAGAAAGAGAAGATACAAAAAGTAATTGTATCATGATTCTACTTTATTTGCACAACCCTGCCCTGCTTAAGGCAGGAGAGCCAACCAGTGATCTCTACATTAGCATGCTGTCACCTTCCCTGTCTTTTCTGTCATTCAGAAAAACAGGCTGGTGTGCGGGCACATGAACCCCCCTCACATCCACTGTAGCAATGTTAATTAGCAAGCACGGCATCCCACTGCTCCATCCCTACCCCAAATGCCTGACTGACATGTTATGTATTTAAATCCTTTCCATACATCCTTATTATAGGAGATGGACTTCCCATGCAAAGAGATGGAAATTGTCACCATCAATGTGGATGAACATAAAGACTAGAAATGATATGCAAATATTAATATTTTCCATAGAGATTTCTTAATGTTAATATAAACATATTGCACTGCATTTAATTTGAGGAAGGCATGAGACGTTCATGTCTATATTATCTGAGAACAGCTGTTTTTATATTCCAAAGGCAGAAATGATTTACTCTAAATGTAATGAAATTGAGTAAATATCCAAGTTCTTACATAAATACGTGGGCTCCTTATTGCTCATCTTTCTCATTCGTTGTGGCAAATTACACATAGCCTAAATAGCCTACGACCTTATTAAGCTACAGCCGTAGGAAAGTTAATTCAGTTAATTAAATTATTATTACTAGCTAAGGGTTTGTCATGTATTTTACTATCTCCTTTATTTTCAACATCAATCTTCCATGTCTTTGCTCTGTTATAGGTTGTTTGATGCTTTGGGCCCCTAGTGCCAATATTGTCATTGTTGATGAGGTAGTGCCCTCCTGTGGCTTGCAAGGGAAATTGCATCACAGAGCACCAGGGAATACAGCCGTCACACATGTTATGCCTAGGCTATAGTACGGTGAGAATTAAAATTCTATTAATCATGTGTAACATTTCATTGAACCAAACAGACTTTAAGAGAACAAAAAGACGTGCACCATATTCTAAAGAAAATACTGTGCTCTATTGAGTTTAACATTCTGTGTCAATTTGGCAACCAAGATAGTGGAGAAATGCTCATACTGAGGAATGATGAAACACGTATGCAACTGAATTATCAGACACTTTTGTTATGCTGTGACTACACAGCTCAGACATATGCAGTTGAAATCAAGTTGCAGAGAGTAAAAAGAGGAACTTTTCCATTGCACAAAAATACATCTGCATCACATTCTGTATATCATCACAAGTTAGAACTTAGATGTGATGATGCAAATCTTTTTCCAAATAGCCTCAGGGTCTCAGAGCATTACCTTTAATGGAATGACTCTTGGACAACATAGAGAAGCACTTGAATAACACAAGCTCATCATTAGCCTATTCTGGATTATGATTATACATGGAGAATGACATTTCTTTTCAAGGCTGTCATTTGAGCAGGGCTGAAGGCAGACATTCTACCACAAGAATACAAACTCGCTATACTGAAACGTTTTTAAAATAGGTTTATTCTTTGCAACGCAGCATTCGGATGATAATCAGTGCGTTCTATGGCCTGTGAACAGAATTCCTGCAGCAGACAAATGTATAGAACAAGCCCTTGTGTGAACTGAGGGCCCCACCCATGTTTACCAAGGAGGAATGTTTGTGGCAGCAGCTGTTAACAGAGCAACAGTCTCTACAGCAATGGGCACCGTCGTTCAGCTGAAATGTGTTAAGAGGAATGCTACTGTAGAACGTGGCTCAGTCCTTGAACCTGCATGGCAGTTATATTAACCGTTATTAGAAATATCAAGCCATTCAAGGACCTGTGTGTCCTGTCAGTGTCATGCTGCTGCTAATGGCTTCATACTGCCAAGTGTTTCTCTTCAGGACAGACCGGTGAAGAAAGAACCTCAGAAGTCCACCGTTAATGACAGTTTTGTGGCCCAGAGTTCATGTATACAGTATGTATTTTGACTCTTAACAAAAGCGTTGAGTGTCACTCACTTTGACCTTTTTAGCCGACAATGCAATTTGGACAAATGCTTAAAAGCTATAATTGGAACACTGCTCTCATCATGCTCACTAACCTATTCAATAAACTAGTGGTCAATTTCAACTACATATGGGCAGATTGGGCACAGTCCAGCAAGCCAACATTGCAAACAGCAGTGCACAGAATGGTCTCTGAATTCTTTATTTTCAATAGATTTGCACTTAACATCAGGGTTTTGGCCAATTTTATTCATCTATTCTACACACAACTGGATTAACAAATTTGGCATTGTGTGCGATAATATCATTTTCATGGAGCTGATGAGTGCAACCAAACAGCCCCAACTGTAATCCAGAGCTGTCAGCATTCCACAGTGATAGTAAGTTTGGCTTGGATCATTTATGGGAACGCTTTGGATTGGAAGGAGGGGTGGCAGCGAGAGAGCGAGAGACTGTTCCTTATATTTGGTATAATCATGCGATGCTTCTGTGACTGTGCCCAGGTTTAATGGTGTATAAATCATTGGATCAGACCCAGCAGGGGATAAAGCTAAGAACAGTGCAGATCGAACACAGTACATGTGAGTGTGGGGCAAAAAGAACCACATCGAACCTGCAGGTGTGGATTGACGTGCATGGGAGTACACTTCCATTCATTCTCTCTCTCTCTCAACACAGATGGAGAAGCCATTCATAACCAGTGTTTTACAGTACGTTCTTAACCCATTCAGGCCTGACGTCGAAATTAAAAAAAAAAAAGTGTTCTAAATCATGAAAATTTTCGGAAAGATTTGAGGCACATTTTAACGATTTTTCAAAAATAGCAGACCTACAAGTTCTATGAGCTTGTAGATCTGCTATTTTTCAATAGCTAAATTATAACATAATGTTTAAAACGCTAACGTGACATGGATGCGTTCCAGGTCTCAATGGATTAAGGGAAACCGCTTTGCCATTGTGCAAAAATGAATGGCATAATTCAGGATAAAGCACTATGGTGAGGAAAGTCGATGTATTTGAATACATTCATTGTCGAGTCACACGAGGGTGATTGTTGTGTTCTCACGGTTATGGTTGCAATCACAGGGGGGGGCATGAACTGTCTCCATGTTAGCAGAACAAGAAGTTTTAAGCACACCCACACAATCCAACCCACACAAACATACACATGATAGTTACACGAGAGAAAAAATATATATTAACATTTTCATTACAAAACAGTACAAGGGCCTCAGTGTAGTAAAATATCTCTTCCGACATAAAAATGCGAAGATCTTTTGTGTGAGTTAACATTTCATTATAAGTTTTGTTGTAGGCAAAACCATCTCCAACAAAATAGCTTTTCTCATGTAGCAAAAATATTCCCAATGTTTCAATGGGTCTGGAGGCACTGGAATACATCTCTGTAAAGAAACAAAAGGGGCTGTTGTTTTTGTGTTTTGTTCTCAAACGTCTGTTTACCAAGTGGACTGGCATCCACCACTGGATGCACAACATGGATGCCATTAATGTCTCAGGGCTGAGGGCCCAATCGGGAGTATTTTACTCGTTAGCCATTAACCTCTGTGGACTCCATGGGCCTTCCTCCCAGCCAACAGTCCAGCTGTCTGGCTCTGTAAAAACCATGTGTGTCAGACCCAACAGGAACCAGACTACAAATGCACACGCACATTCTCTCTTCCGCTTCTCAGCAGACCCCAAACTACACCTGTTCAGACTAAGGATTTATGGCAAGTAGTGAAAACAGCTCACTCCTACTAGGACCCTCATCCCGTGGCCCTATGATATGAGGCGAGCGGCCCAAGACAAGCCAACTCTAAAACTGGGGTGAAAAGCAGCTTGTTGGCAGAACAGTTGGAACTTGGAACAACAGTTAATTCACTTTGGAGGAGGCTGCCATGTGTGGTGCAGTGTGTTTAACATGTTTGAATCCAACAGGGGCCGTCCATACAGCCAGAGGACGGCCCAGATAAAAGCACTACGTAACGGACCTCTGAAGGTTCCTCTCCCCCGAACCTCAGCACACAAACCATGTGCAGAATCCACAGTATATGAGGAGCCTTGATGGGATTCACTCCTTTCCACAGTTGGGCAAAAAAAAAGAAAAAAAAAGAAATCATAAGAGAAAGCACAAAATAATCTTAACAGTTTCACAGCATGTCGGCATTGCTGCCTAATCTCTTCCCAAGAGCAGAACCCCAGTCTCAGTCAATGGGGCCCTGGAAGATGAGCTTGGCACAGCCCTGGGTGAGGTTGAGCTGGGTGGCACAGAACGGACAGGCGGCGTGGAAGGCGTGGGTACCGTGAGGTAGCGGGATCTCGGACCAGTACTTGGTCGACTTCTCCGAGCACACGTGTCCGCACGGTACGAAGGCATGCGTGGGCGCGCCCGTGTCCACATAGAAGGCGGGCTCGCAGCCCAACCACAGCGGCACATAGGGCCCCACCGTCCGGCACATGGGGCACTCCCGCTGGGCGTTGGGCTCCTGTTCCGAACGATGGCCCCAGTTGTGGTAGCCGTGCACGTGGCCACAGGCCAGGTAGACCCAGGGCTGCTTGTCCTCCAGAGAGGAAAGGGCGCGGCTGCGCTGCATGCTGGGAAAGGCCAGGGTGTTGAGACCCACAGGACACTGGGGACGTGCCGCGTTGATCTCCTGCCGCAAAGCCTCCAGGTGTTTCTGGGTGGGTGTGTGGAAGAGGCCATCGGCTGTGCGCCACAACAGGGTAGCTCCACACAGGTCCACCAGGGAACCATCCTGCAGCACGTTGCTCTCATTCTCCACCTGCAGGGGGCAATGTAGCGTTTAGACATTTCACTCCAGTGGGACAATAAATATAATGTGATTTACTTTAAGTCTAGTGCCGTCTGGTATATCATGACATCGCAAAACAGTAATCGAGAGTTTGTGTGTTCTGTCATTCTTAAGTTTCATCACAGCCCCAGAAGTATCTAATTGAAGACACATATAATGTGTATGAGAGAGATGGAGGGGGACTACTAACCAGTTTGCCGCGGGTTTGTGCCGATCGAGTCTCTCTCAGAGTGTATACGTCCCCGCACACGGAGATCTCCCTCCAAACACCGGGCTTGGACTCCTCTGTGAACCCACCCCTGGGGTGCATCACCAACACGCCGTTGGTCGTCAACCCGTCCATGTGGCCATCTGGGTTCTTCCACTTGGCAGCTTTTTCCTGCGAGTGAGACGGAGCAAAGTCACAAGTCACAAACTGACATGTTAGCATTCCTCTTTTCACATGATATAGCCACTGCAAAAAAAAGGGGTGGCATGTACAGGTATGTACAATATGAGATAATTGTATCGGTAGGAGTTGGGCTGGAAGACGTGGCTTTTGGTCGTCTGGAACGGGGGTAGGGCGTGCTCCGCTGTGTCAGCTTGGACCGTGCGCGAGTCTGTGTCTACATGGCCCCATGTGCTTAAAAGCTATAATATGACACAGCTGCGTCCTCAGGTCTAAATGGGTTAACCCCAACCAAGTGCTGTGTTCTACTGTTAAACGCTATATACATAGTAATCGTAGTATGTTGTGCCAAGGTTTTGGGGGGGAAAAGCGCATGCTAATCATTTCATCCATTGACCACACACAAGCGTATAGCCTATACGTGCGCATGCCACGCAGGGAATAATAATGGTACTGTAAAACTATTTATTATATTTGTTTTGTTGCATGTACTCTATGGACCCCCTGTGTGTCTGGAATTTAGTTTGAATTGAATTATGACTAAACCTATAACCACAACCTCAGTAAAACCCAAGACTAACACTAACCTCAGGATTAAGGTTAGGTTTAGGCATAGTTTTACTAACCATAACCTCAGTAAAGCCATGCCTAACCCTAATCTTAATCCTAAACATAACCTCAGTAAAACTATGCCGAAACCTACCCTTAATCCAAACCATAACATCAGTGAAAAAAAAACTATGCCTAAACCCAACCAATAAAATAAAAATGGTTCTGTCCACCATGGGATTTGATCCTGGGGGATTGGATTCATAGCCAAGCCTCGCTAGTCATCAAGCAACCAAGGTCACTGCTCCACTGGCGTTTTGAATGATATTTGAAGGTGTAACCAGTGACGTTTCAGAAGTCCAGTGAAGGCGGTGCTTTAACCCTTCCAGCGGGGCTCGTCCTAAAACAAGTGGTCCCCAACTCCTACGGATACAATATTAGTGTACAGTATATGAATAATTACCCCGAGAAAGATATTTTTGGAAGAGTCAAAGCCAGCTGCAAAGATGCGGGCGGTGAAGGGCGGAGCTCGCTCACAGACCACTCTGCAGGCGAAGCGGGAGATGGTGCTTTGAGTGATGGGAGCTTCCTCTCCCTCTTGTCCCCCCGACACCGTGTCCGTCACTACAAAGTCTATAGGGCTCTCTGTGGAACGTCCAATCTGTGGAACCATGCAGAAATTAAGTTAACCAGTGATTCTCTTTATTTAATTATATACATATATACAGACAGACAGACACACACACACACACACACACACACACACACACACACAGTACACGCAGTAACGGTCGCCGGGATCGGAACCCGCGACACAATGTCAGGCAGCCTAGGTGCCTGGACCACTACGCCAGCGGTCCAGGCCTACAGCAGCGATTCTCAACCTTTTTCATTTCAAGGACCCCCAGTTTGATATGAATTAGGCCACAGACGTGGCTCCATTTGATATGATTTTCTATCCCTGGGACCCAAATAGTGTTCATTTAACTGAGCGGGTCCACTGATTACCACAGTCTACACCAGTCACCACTCTGATGACGACAAGGCCACACTTTGTTACACTTTGCAGAAAATGTGGCTCGTAAAAATAATAACGTGAACCACACATGTGCAAGGACGTAAAAAGTCCAAACGTTATGGGCGATGAGAATTGGTCTTCTGTGTTCACTAATGGGCTGTATGAAAAACGTATAAAGGCCTATTTGTTCTTAGTATTCCTCCCAAGGCATTTGTTTCTTCTGAAGACACATAAGGTTTTCTACTAAATGGAACCCATTTCAAAAGTCCATATAGATTTCAGGCTTTTTTTTTGTCATTTCCTTTATAGTTTTTGGTCAAAACTTTTGTCCTTGACCCTCTCACTGCCCCTCTTTTAATCGTCTCCCCTTCTCCGCCGTGTGTCTGCGTTTCTGTTGACTTAGTAGCGTTCACAGACACATGGACACAATAAAGGCCTGAATGTGAAGCACGTGTCTGCAGCAAGTAACTTCACTCTGCTGGGAGAGGAGCCGTCTCTTTGCTGTACATTCAGTTTAATGCTAGGGGGGCCTTTAGAATGGCTTACAGTACACACACAGACAGAGCACTTGCGCTCACAGGGGGAGGAACGTATAACACTTATGATAGAAAATATCAGAGATATATATATATAATGTGAATTGTAAAACAAAAGCTAATCTTGAAAGGTGTAGCAGAGATCGTTGTACCACTAACCTGAAACATGTCTGTATCTTTGTCATGACAGTACTCGACCACTACCGTCTGGTTCCTGGACAGGGTGTAGGAGATACTGTGCTGGCCTTTGCAGTTCACAGCCTGGAACACAACAAAGTAAGTCACTGCATGTTGTTATTGTTCACACACTATGCTTAAACAAACAGCCCGAGTATAAACGACGACGACAACAACAACAGGGTCTGTTTATTTTCGTCGTCTTGTCTGTGTTGTTGCCATTATGAAATCAGGAGGAAACCATGTGACAAGAGTCTGTTCCTTCAAATGCTGGACCATGCAGCCACAGAGCGTCAACAGGTTTACAAATGGGAAGTAGCTAAATGCATTCTGCAAGCGGAATCACAGACGAGGAAAAGAGAAAGAGAAAGAAAGCTCTTGTTATATTACTGGATGGAAAACAAAAAGGTTCCAGCCAGGAATTCCTGGAATGGGAGTTTCAGGAGCATTATGTTCCTGTGAAGTAACACTCCTATGACAGTGACCATAACACACACACAGGCTTGGCCATCGGCTCAGCTCAGAGAATGTGTGGCGGGGTGTGTACGTGTGTGTTCTGGATTGGAGCCAATCGGGCCCCGGCGCACATAGACACTTTTCCACATGCCATTGCCATCCCACTGTAATCTGTGATTTCCATTTCCCTAAACATCTCCCCTCTCCGTCATGATCGTCATCATGTGTGTTTTGGGTAGAGAGAGGGAAAATGGGTCATCGCTTGCAGCCTCCGCTGCCATATTCTGCAGTAACATCAGAGGCAAACAGACGTCGTCAGCTGGTGTAGCGGAGCGTGCATCTAAACTGTATCGCATAACGCCTTGACTCATCCACCTGTTTGACAATCAGCACCCAAAAACTCTTGAAATGGACCCAGTGAGAAAGTTAAGAAACATGTCCATAGCAAAGGAAATAAAATATGTATATATTATACATATATCTCTGTATGTATAAGATATATATCTGTATATATGATATGTAATATATCTACTGTATGTATACAGTAGATCAAGAATGGAGATTAGAGGACAGAGACAGGATTTGAATAGGAGGCTGGCAGTGCCAGAGACCATGAGAGCTCCAGTCATTATGTCATTATGTGCCATGAGCAACAGTGTGTGTACAGACATGTGACTGGTGCTTGTTTCACCCTCTCAGTTATCAGACAGTGTTTTCAGCTCATTTGCATGAGACAGCGGCATTGTGGGAAGGAACCCAGGGTGGACAGGCTCCAAGACAGTAGAGGATAATTTATAAAAAGGTTTCTTTCAATGTCACCTTCTGTTTGTATGAATTCAACAGTAGCTTAAACTTATAGAATCAGCAAGGGAGGAGGAAGGCATGTTTCCAAACAGGCTGCTCTCACTGCTTGCTTCTAAAGGACTGCTATTTTAGACTATGTGTACACAGCTGGGAGTAGAGGGTTGGCCAACTGCAACAACATGTTCCTTCGTTTACCCTCCTGGTCCAGGGCCTGGCAACAGTGTGACAGAAGGAAGCGGAGGTGAAGAGGAAGGTCAAGTCAGACCCACACCTCTAGCCCACAGATACATCACCAAGGAATTTGCTGGAGGTTGGCTACCACGAGCAAATGCCCAGACAATAATTTGTTTATCACATAACCAAAGCCTTATTTAGTTAATGAGGAGAAAGCATTTGATCAACGAAGTCAGCGGAGTTCCTTTCATAGCGAGAACTGAAACCCTAACTGCCGATGAGCATCGTTGCCACCGGCGTCTGAAGGGGAATAACACCTAACAAATAATGTTTAATGATGTTACGCAATTGCGGGTGCTTGTGATTAGGTGACTGAAGTATGTTGCATGTCCATTTACCAGTTATCAGCCCTAGGGCTGATATCAGCTATCTCAGTCTTTTCATCACTCTTCTCACCCAGCACAAATAAAGGCTGGGTATGTGATAAAGTGCACTATTCATTATGGTGTGTTACACCCCTAGTACAGCAAGGCCCAGTACAACATTACTTATAGGCCAGACCATGTGAGAAATAATTCCTAAGAAAACCTACATAAGCTAATATGTACTGTAGAATCAATGCAACCTTCTGCACACTCTCATCTGTGTTTGATTGGCACAAAGCACAGTCTAAACACAGAAAAATCTCAAGCAGATATTATTGTCAGGTTCCATTATGCGAGAGTAACCTGAACCCAAGGGCCCTGGGCCAGGGACAAAACTGTGTCTGAAATATTGGACGCAGAGGTGCAGATGTAAGCATGGCCCTTTGGCTTGTTTGGCAGTTTTTGCTAGGTAACCAGAGGATGGAATGCAAGCGGACAGACGAGTTATACTGGCCTGGGCGGTTTCTGGCAGGCACTCTATCTGCCACAGAGCAAAGCTAAGAGGCCTGGCTACGTTATGCAGCCATTGTACTGGAAATGTCAACACTGAGGTCCACCAAGAAAACAGTAGTTAGCTTGAACTCAACATTGCTTCTAAGACACAAATAAACCTAATGTTTTGCAGCCACCACCACGCAAAAGTCTCATGATCATTTTATTTAGCGTTTGCTCTTGGAGTGACTGTTTACACGGCCCTTTGTATCCCTGTTGACATGAAAACCGTTTGACAGCATATTAACCAGAGGGCAATTGTTTCACAGAACAACAAATCCATTCTTTACCTTGCTGGCCTGTGGTGTGTTGAGGATGTGTACGGTGCTTGGCTTAACACCGTTAGCTTTGGTCCTCCTGTATAGGGCGAATCTGCTTTTCCTTCTACCCCGATCTCCATTGGGCAGCGAGCCATTGTACCTGTCAGACACAGAGGTAGGAGAGAAACATCAGCACATTCTAACCACAGATCATTCCGTTTGGTTGTGTGACACAAGGACAGTGGAAGTAAAGACTAACATCATTATCAGTGGTCATTTGAGGAGGCTTGTGCTTCAATTCCAAAAGTATGTCAAGCTTAACAATAACTACTACAGAAGAGGATCAGCTCAGATCCACAGACACTGTCGAGAGACATGTATAAAATACATCTCTTTGTAATGATCTGGATGTGATTTCAGGCAGAATTCCCAGAGCTTAGAGGAAAAGCTACAGTATCATTTTTAACATTTAGATTAGAACTCTGTGAGACAGTTTTTTTCCCCCCAAAATTGTTTGGAATTGAGTGGAATAGTTCGTTTGGCATATCCATATTTTATTACAACTCGTAGAGACTGGCGAGACTAAAAACAAATAGCAGAACCATTAAACCATAACTCTATGGGGGGGTTGGGACCAAAACAAAGCAACGCTGAATTGTTTTTAATTTTTTATCATCCGGTCTAAACCATGCCTAGACCGGAACACATTTAGGAACACAGACCAGGCTTTCCTCCGAGCCCGAGGTGGAAAGTCTGGTGCTCACCTTAGCACCACCCACCTGAACTGAAGCCACACCCACAGCTGTTTGTCTATGATAATGGTGGAGGGGTTATGGGAGGGGATGATTTTAGTGTGTCTGTGGTGTATTTCGATTGGGCCTTTTGACTCAAAGGCTTTCAGCTTTCAGGAAGAAACCAAAAATACACAGGAGGGAAGACATATTTGAATATTATAACCACACCTGGGGGTCTATTAATTAGAGTAATGTTAACTCCATAGACACAAAACTATGGCACTCCATCATTAAGGTGACTTATTTCCTTGAGTTACTTTGATAAATCATGTCATTTTCCGCATTGTAATGCAGTGGCTGCTTCATGGCAAAAGTTACTGTAAAACAACAATCTTTGGCCTGGGCCGTGGCTCAGCGGTCCAGGCACCTTGGCTGGTAATCCAGTCTGGCAGTGTGCCGCGGGTTCAACTCCCGATCCCGACGGCCTTTACTGCATGTCATCCCCCCATCTCTCTCCCATTTCCTGTCAGCCTACTGTCTGTCCCTCCATAAAAAATAAAGGCGAAAGCCACAAAATAAGAAAAAAAGATCACACCCGTGTGAACTGAGCGGTGCAAGGTCTTATATAGCCTGATCAGCTGTGGTCTGACGTATGTCAGTGACCATAGTAACCATGCTCATTGTTTTGGGTCCCATGTACAGGTACACACACGTACAGGTACACACATACATAGACACATAGATACAGACAAAGCTGGTTGTTGGAGTGGTTTGCACCACTCAAAAACAACAATCTTTTTGAGAAGACAACCAGCATGGTAAAAATAAATAAAATGGTGTCAGAATACTCGGTGGAGCAGCACACTTCCATTCAGTGAAGTTAACCCGAATTGACCATGGTTTCCCCTTATAGATCAAAATTAGTGGTGTGTGATATCACAATATTAGATTGTGAACGAGATTAAAATGTCTCCATGATCTTCCTTTACAGAGACATTCTAATGTTATACATACTGTGATTGAGTGCAGGTTCTATTAGTTATTGCAGTTCTATATTTAATGGGTGATGCCGTCCAAACGCAACGCGCAGGGTAACGGTGGGGCAGCACCATTCACTGATTTAAGAGGGAACATTCTCTGCATTGACGATGACGCACCGCTGACAGACGCCCGGCGGCTGCAGGGGAGCCCCAAACCTTACAAAATGAAGGTTTGCACGTTGGATGGATATCATGGATTGGCAACACAACAAACCTTTTCAACCACCTCAAGTCCTCAACTAACAAGGGCTATTGCCCAGTACGTCTCACTCCCTTTCCCGTTAATCCTTCATAAATAATACAATTGGTAAGTTCATCCTCTTGGGCACAATTTGTGTTTGGGAATGTGTTGGGGGATTATGTTGTGGGATATTATGTTGCGTCATGGTGATTTCACTGATTTGTTACTTTTTGAGCGGTGCACACCGCTCCAATAACTGGCCGTGTGTCTCTATGTATGAATTTATGTATGTCTGTCTGTTTAGAGTAGCAACAGCTGCAAATTTGCAATACCGCTGGGTGACCTAAAGTGGCACTGAGCTGCCTAAAGGACTACAGACAGTACAGCTGTTGAGCTTCACACTGACCACTATAGTGTGTACACACACACACACACAGTCGTGGGGTGAAAATAGTTGATCTACCAGCCTAGGTCACATGTGATGCATTGTGAGCTTGTAGACCTTCTATTTTGCCGTGTGACACTATCGTATGATAAAATCGGGCTAAAACTAAGCTTGGCTGACGGGCATTGAAAACAAAGATGCCGTTATACAGAGGTATTATGAGGGGTGGAGCTGAAATCATGGTTTGATGACAACACTGTAGTGTAGTATATAGACTGGTGTCATCTGGTTTGATTTCAACACCACCCAAAAAAATCATAACTCTGATATGTTGAAAAAAAGAAAAAAAAGGCTCATTACACAATTCAGTAAAACATAATTCTCAGAATGTTTACAGGTTTTCAGCCATGCCATTTATAATGTGTTCAGAAACATATCAATGAACTTCCTTTACAGTGTCATTAATCTGGGGTCATTTCACATTGAAAATACTATTTTTAATGTGATTAAAGATAAAATAGCATATGTGTAATGTACTTTTAATGTTTTAAACGTGCCTCTAAGTTTGTCTGATTCCCTTCACCTATCCCTTCCTTGTGGATTAGACTCATTTGATTTGGACACTAACAGTTGCACCGTCTGTTGTACAAACCATTTCCCTCTACATAGCTTCTTCAGGTCCTGATGGCTGCAGCCCACGACTAAAGCCCAACACACACCGTCTGTGAAGCGGGTGCACAGCACAGTATTGCCGCGCGTCATAGCCGCACAGCAACACCCACAGGACGCGGCGCGCTACCGCGCGGCTGGCCAGCCACGCCCACGGATTCCCGGATGGAGGCCGCACGGCAACGCCTGGAAAATAGAACAGCAGCGTATCGGAGCGACCGACGAGGCGTGAACGTGCGCCAGACGCCGCCGGTGTGGGATAGGTTCATTGAAAATAACGGAGGCGGCTGTTTTGACGCGCGGCGTTCACAGACGGTGTGTGTTGGGCTTACCACAGTGCTGAGTATGCAACACAGCCTGGCAATCAGTCTCAGAGGAGCACACTTTGAGATGTCTTCTTTTTGTTACCCTGTAGGGCTATGTTTTTTTATTAATTAAGGAAATGTGTCTTTGTAGGAATGCCTATACCGGTATATGAAAAAGAACTGCAATAAGATTGTGGAGCTTGTATTTTTGCCATTGCTCACCACAAATTGAAATGTCATCAGTTTGGGCTGTTTTCTAAGTGTTCCCTTAATTTTATACTAGCTGTGTAGGCTAGTTGGTTACAAAATCACTGTTTCTTTAAAAATTAGTTGCAGTGCACATCGCTATTAATTACACCAAAACATTGCAGCCTTTTCTGAAGCAGCTTTGTGCTCGTTGCATCACTGGAAGTACATTTCTCCCCATTAGAAACTGAAAGCGTCACCTTGGATTATTCTCGTTATTATTATTACATAATGCACGTTGGTGCTTGTCGTGGTTTCAGCAAGGCAGCTCTGCATAAACTACAGTTGTTCCATGTGGTCCCATAATATACATCACAGGCAGGAGCAGGATTTAGGATGTGCGTCAGGTTCCCCACCTCACTGACGAATCTGGGTGGAGCTCTGATTCACATGGCTAAAGCTCAACCGTGCCTGGAAACTCCAGGGACTCGTTCAAAGTAAATACAAAGCACACCTGAAAGTTTGGTCCATTTTGTTGGTCCTTTCACACTGTTGCTTCCCATACCCTCCCTGTCAAACTTTTCTTCCAGTTGGCGGTGAATGGAGGAGACCCTTCCGGTCTGACCGACCCTCTCCCTATCCACCAGCTGGTTACTACAGCTGGGACACCCCATGCTCTGCTCCAATCCAACACACAGGCCTTCTGTTACACTCCCTCTCCACACATAACCACAGTGCGTTGAACTGACTCACACTTTATGCAATGGTAAATGAGGCATCAAAGACTTCATGAGGTCAGGCTTATATGCCAATATTATTCCCCCCATCATGAAAAAAAGAATGAACTCTACCAACCGCTAAATAATCCAATATGTCTGCCAAACCTTTGAACATAAAAACACAAACGGCACAGACCACAGCTTCTTCCTGCTCCTAACCCACCTCCCTCTTATAGGCTCTTAAGGCTGGGCCACCTGTCCCCTGTCTCCACACGGCTGGCCAGGCAAGGAAACACATGGTCCCAGTCAGCAGAAAGCAGAGAGCCGGCCTGGAGGACAACCCACCCACAGAGACCTGTATATGATCATATCCATGAGAAGACGATAACTGATAGATATAATACAAAGTGATGATGCTAAGTCTGCGACATGTGTGAGCTTACAGATACATTTTGTTGTGTGGGTTAGTCCCGTGTAAGAAAATCCACAGAATTTCTTTTGACCGTATCGTTTGGCCTTAATCGTCGTTAAGTTAGTGGGAGGGGCCTATTTTACAAAAAATGCCACAAATCATGAACCAAACGTCCAATCCACCCCAAATTTGAATCACATGTCCTGGGTGATGGCATCAACACAGAGCCAAAATCAATTCCATTTTCATCCATAGGGGGCGCCGCAAATGCAAAAAAATTAACCATTTGTTGCAAAAACATGATTTTTGTGGGATAAATCCCCTCCGAATTACTTCCATATAATCACAGGGGTGACTTGACATTGTAATTGGCTAGCAAAATTAGTGGGAGGAGCCTATGTACGCGTTTGCGGCAACCACACGCTGCAATTTTTCACCACACTTTGCATTGTATCGCTAGTTTGGTTGGGACAGGCTCTATAGAAACTGCCTCCAACTAATTGCAATCTCTTCCCTTTCCCTTTTGACCTGTGCCAGACAGACAGCAGATTTACCTTCCAATCCCCAGCAGGGATTAGAGGCTTGCGACTATCATCACCTGTCCTCCAGGTTTGCGCTACATAAGTCAAAAAGTCATGCCAACTGGAGAGGATAGCAGAGGGAGATATGATTACTAGTCTACTGTCAAGTGCTAAGTCTCATTGTGAATGACAGAGAGGCTACAGAGGACAGAATCAAAGGAGTCTTAAAGAGTATTGCAGATGTGACTGGGGGTCAGACCAACCATTGTACACAAGAGTTCAAGCCGGACTAGGTGGATTTCAGCACACAATAAACGTGCCTTCTTTCAGTGCTTTGGCCTTGCTCTGTGCATTATTTACATCTCATCTATGTCTATGACAGATTTGTTGTAGATGGTTATCTGTGTTCATCAGGGTGGAAGACATGACCCCAAGTTGGTCTTCTCCACATCCTTTTACCATTGGTTCTTGAGGGTGCGATGTACAAACTTCATATCAATAGGATCAGTCTCCCCAAGCCACAATGAACAGAGGTAGTAGGGAGAGGCAGAGACTGGGTCTGGAACTCTGGATCAATCCATCCATTCATTCATTCCCAGGGTACCCACTCACGCAGCCTGCTCACTGCCCCAGTGCCAGACCAAATGCTGCCAGGCAGAGCCAGGGAGGAGCCATGGAGGCACAAAAGCCACCTTTGGTCATGGAAAACAAACCATTGAGAGAATGGCTACTCAAACAACCTTTGTTTCCATTATACTATAGGCTATCTTGTCCACCATCAGCATTAATCCTAGAGGATGTGATGACATGGCAGTGTTTCTACATGCAGTGTGATCAAAATATACAGTCCGCCCTATAGTTTCTCCTGCGAGAAAGCGGTGCAAAGGCAAAAGCATCAACTTCCATCACCCCACACTTTCAACGTTGGGGGTAATAAGCAGTCAGCACTTTTACGCCTTGTAATAATGATGTGACCATGTCTGTGAGTCTGTGGGAGGACGCCCATTGCTTAGTAATAATATCAAGCTTTCATGTTAACAAACGCCCAGTTCATTTAATTCTTTCAATAACCACATTAACTCTAGCATCCATGTTTTGGGAACAATTTGCTCAACTTTGTAAAAAAAATCTTCAAGAATAGAGAAAAAGCAGATCTGTCTATTTCGCTACTAGTCATCATATAATGAAGTATTTATATATGACTTAAGTGCTAAGATATTAATGCACCCAATTCAATGCATTCTATCATCAATATAATTCACATAAACTGAACATGGCTGATGAATATTTACATACCCTAATTCATGTATAATAATCACACCTTTCCAATCAAAGTAATCTGACAAGTTTCTTCAGAAGCATTTAATAGTTGTGCCTGAATGGTGAAAGAAGTAAAACACTTGTCCACTCATTGTGTTACACAGTAGTCCCAAACTGCCTATATTGGGATGCTCATTACATCTGCCTTTCTTCAGCCTAAAGCCTTATTTAGACCTCACACAAGTGTTGCCATTCATTGCCATTTTATTTATCAGTGTATTAACTTTGATGACATTTATAAACATGGCTTAATTGGGCATATCCACACAGATGTTGGAGGCTGTAGATTAATTGAATTCAATAAAGACAAGGATAAACTGGTATATTAAAGAAAATTGAGTTGTCCTCCCTACATAACCTTTACAGAAATCAACATTAGAACAAGACAATGTGATACTTCTAAATGTCCTGTCTGTCCTGGCCATTGTATAATATGCTGTTTTTATGAAAAAACATTAACAACTTTTGAAATGAAAGCCCTGCCCCAAGCGAATCTTATGCATGTTTGTGCACCACCTTGCGTGTGTACCTCAAACATAAAATTAAACCCTTATGCTCTTTATAGAAACATCTGCCATGTCAGCTTTGGAGAAACATATTGTAGCAAATCTTTTTAGTGAGTGTGCGTGAGAGATTTGTTATTAAAAGAAAATCTGTGGTCTTAATTCTCGCTCTAGATTAGGACCTACAGATAGACCTGTGGTGACTGACTGGTCTGTCTGTCTGTCTGTCTCTGGGTCCAGGACTCCAGGCCTACAGATAGACCTGTGGTCTGTCTGTCTCTGGGTCCAGGACTCCAGGTCTACAGATAGACCTGTGGTCTGTCTGTCTCTGGGTCCAGGTCTACAGGTCTACAGATAGACCTGTGGTCTGTCTATCTCTGGGTCCAGGTCTACAGATAGACCTGTGGTCTGTCTGTCTCTGGGTCCAGGACTCCAGGCCTACAGATAGACCTGTGGTGACTGACTGGTCTGTCTGTCTCTGGGTCCAGGACTCCAGGCCTACAGATAGACCTGTGGTGACTGACTGGTCTGTCTGTCTCTGGGTCCAGGACTCCAGGCCTACAGATAGACCTGTGGTCTGTCTGTCTCTGGGCCCAGGACTCCAGGCCTACAGATAGACCTGTGGTCTGTCTATCTCTGGGTCCAGGCCTTAAGATAGACCTGTGGTGACTGGTCTGTCTGTCTCTGGGTCCAGGACTCCAGGCCTACAGATAGACCTGTGGTGACTGGTCTGTCTGTCTGTGTCCAGGACTCCAGGCCTACAGATAGACCTGTGGTCTGCCTATCTCTGGGTCCAGGCCTACAGATAGACCTGCAACCTTTCCGTCTGTCTGTCTGGGTCCTAGTCTACAGATAGACCTGTACTGTCTCTATACGTCCTGGCCCCAAAGTGCCAAACAGATAGCTCTACATTAAAGTGTGCAGAGTGCAGTAGACTGAGAGCTGGGGGAGGGGGCCATCACCACTTCCGAATTCCTCAAACTCCACGAACCCAACTTTAGGTAGGAAAGTACGCACTGCGCAGCAGCAGCAGTCAGTCATGGTGGAGGAACAATGTAAGAATGTGTTTATCCATAATACTGAAAACAAACAACAAACTAAGTGCAGTTATTTTGGTACAAAGCTATGTTTTAATGGATGGCCATTTTGCCTTTATATCTTGTGCCTGGGTAAATGTAATGAAACACTGTTAATACCAGCTCGGGAAATGGAAACACACTTGTTATTGCGCACGTGTCTGGTTTGTTGAGTAACGTGAGCACTCGGTCAGATTTTGCGGAGTCTACGTTGTCTCTCGTCGTACAGAATAGAATAACCGTGGAGTTGGCTTTGGGAAGATGATGGTGCCATTACACTGATTAAAGTTTACGCAGTACTAGTCTTCTAAAAAAACCTTAGTCGCCAAAGGGGGCATCGCTTGCTGAAACAACAATACGTTGCGTTGTTGTTGGCGTCTAGATCTGTTCCTTTCGGCAAGCGACAACGTCGTACTACTAAAGAGATTTAAAAATATAACTTCTATCTATGGAGGGCCTCTCGTAAAAACTTTATATTGAGACAGACAGACACACGCTATAGGTTTCATCAGCTATGGAAGTGACTTTAAAGTAGCCGCTGCATACGCCACAGCTAGACACCATTATTTGTTAGACTTACGTTACTTACCCTAATACCACCAGCTCCCCGTATTTCACCGGGTCTTTAGACGGGGCGCAGTACTCCTCCTGGCTTGAAGAAAACATGGAGCTTCTGGCTTGCTTCAGTGTGTCTCAGTCTGAATGTGCTCGAAAATCACACGGAACACCCCTCAGAAAACACAGGAAGCCGGCATTTCTGGCAGTAATATCCAGTCGCATAGGTGTATATTACGACGAAAGTCCACTTTCCTGTTGGATCAACTGATCACAAAGTTGTTTAACGTGACATAGCGCTTTAGCGAGACATTAATTGAGCTATATCACAACTTGGCGGTTGAATCCGCTCTGAACTAAGCAGTAAGCACAGACACAAACAGCGAGATGGGGGGGGCGGACTGTACCATTCACTTCTTCTGCACTTTGTGGAGGGGGTGTCACTTTGCCAAGTCTCCTTTTAACAACAGGTTGCATGTTACATTTTAGGCAATATTTTAAATCGTAGAAACTATATACACAAGCTAATTTCTCTAGACGAGGTGCTACATTGACGAGGTTCTCTTTAGTATATTGGGAATCAAAACCACCGTTTACAGAGTGGACCTCCCTCTTGCGACCTCCTCATATGGTCCATGCGGATCGCACCTTCTATTATGTAAACAAAGAGTACAATCTGGGAATTCTTAAAGGGATCATCATCAAACCCTCTGTTTACATTTCAAATTAATGTTAGAAAATGGTCTGGCTTCTTATTTTGTTCAATTGTGTTAGTTATATCAGTTGCATTAGTTATCCGCAAATACAAGTGGATACAAATGTATGATATATGCAATTGGGCAATAATACATTGAGGTATTAAACTGCTCGAATTTGATTTTTAATTTCCTCTAGTTTCATAGTCCCCTATGCCCATAGTGATGTAAAAAAAATGCCATACGTTCAAATGGGTACATTGTAAACACCTCTGGTCAAAGTTTGATTAGTTGCCAACAAGAAAGATTTCACATAACATAATCTTAATGTCCACACTTTGAGAATATGGCGGTGTCATTAACTTCTTCACAAGTGCCATGTCACCCACTTCTCATACCCCATACTGCAAGTCCAATTGTTTGTCACACCTTTCTGGTGAATGTGCCACTTCTACATGTTTGTCTGGCAACCTCATCAACACTTTACTGTCTCTGTCCTGTTTTCATTAGAATCCGCAAGGTTGGAGGTGTGGGGTGCCTCACTCTCTCGGGCCCCCTCTGTGTATAGCTAGCTGCCTGTTTGAACTGGTGTTCAATTTCAAAGTGCAATAACACTTAACACAAAAACAAAGGTACCAGGCAGGGGGTCTGCTGTTCTACTCCTCCATAGGCCTACCCCACTGCATCACCAAACAAAAACGCCTGGCAACTGTAGGATAGAATAGAAAAGGGACACGCTTTGATGCTTTTTCTGATGTACTAATCTTGTCTTTCCATCTGTAAGTAATACAACTCAGATTAATCCATGGCATTTGTTAGTTCCGTTCATGGCTGCACATACTTGTCCATTAATAGTACGGAGGAGTGAACTTCTGCTTCTTCAGCAGTTGTGCAGGGGGATCAAGCTACTTTGTGCCTTGAACCAACGGGCCTCCAGGCTGCCCTTAAAGCCTAATGAGTATTTACTGCTCTTTTGTGGCACTGTCTCTTTCCGCCTTTATCCACAGAGTATTGTCTGTGAAAAAAAAGAGAACAACAACCTTTTCTCTCGCGCCCTCTCTGACGACTGACTCACTCACACATGCAAACACAAACTGTGGAGTGGAGGGGAGGGGGATCAAAGGCTCTCTAGTCTAGCACATACCACACTGATGGAGAGCAGATGCAGGGAGTCGGCCTCTTTGCCGAGGTTGGCCTGGCTGGTGTATGCGTGTGTATGTGTGCAAATCTATGTTTAGGAGGAGGAGTCAGTGTTACCAGGCAGGAGGCATATTATATGGAGCAGAGGCCCAGCAGTACAAGAAGTTTGGATTGCGCAATTGTGACTACAGTATGAGCCACAATGACATAGGAAAAGACAAAGCCTCCATTAACATCTCAGCATGTCTTATTCCTCCCCTGAGAGTTCTATAGAAGTCGTAAGACTATTCAGCCTTTAGCGATACCCAGAGGAAGCACATTTTGCTCCTGCAAACAAGAGAACTTGTTGTTCCGATTGTTTCAGTTTAATAGCATGGCAGTTTGTCAAGGACCGCTAAAGACAAATTACACAAAAGATAACTAGCCCCAAAAATATTGGGGGAGGATACACAGCAATGCATAAAGGTTATGTAATCCAACTTCATAACTTTCAACGTTCTACAATGGAGTGAATTCAAATAAAAAGTGCTCAAGGTTTTAGGATTCTTTTAAGGAATCATTTCTCAGGGTCCGTGCCGTGGTGGTCCACCAAGGGTCCTTGAGGGAGTTCCATCACTTCCATAGGCTCCCGAAATGAGTCCAACAGTTTAATTTCATTATTTCACTGGCTAAACGTCAAAGTTCCTCACACTCCACCAACATCTCCCCCACCTTCTACATTTGTAGAATTTTGTAGTAAATCCAATCTATAAGAAATCTTTGAGAGAAACACACGTTGAGAAACACTGTTGTAAAGGATCCAATATCACTTGGTGAATTGAGACGTGTTTTTTTTCACCTGGTTAAAAAGATATCCATTTTCATCCAAATTGCTTTACATTCACCCAGTCACACACAAGCGGCAGAGGAAACCATGCCAAGTTGGGGACTCAGTCTTGCTCAAAGACACTTCGACACCAACTCAGGGGGAGCTTGGGATCGAACTTTGAACCTTTCGCTACCCAAGCGGCTGGTCTACCTGCTGCTGCTGAGCTACTGCTGCCCCTTCTACATAGAATTATGACATCTGAACAATTTACACCTAGTCTGACAGTTTTCCCATCATTAGCCTGCAGTAGGCTGGCCCTGTGTGACCTTGTCCGCGAGGGTCATGTTGAAATACAGCCACGCCTGCTTTGTCGCTTCAGGCTTCCATGAAGATGGAGAGCAGGCCTCCAATCAGCTGACTGCAGCATGACAGTATGGGAGAATTTGAGGAATGTGCTGATCCCATGCTGCTCTCGACCCTGACCTGACCTCAAGTACGCACACAAAAGTTGTGTTGTTACAGGGTGGGCCCTCTAATGTGCAGCACAACTGTAAGCAAAGACGACAAGCAGGAGCTTACAGTATTGAATACAGTGAATACTAATGTCAAGTCTGACACATTATATAACCCGTCTTTCTTCTTTACCAAAATAAGAGTTGGCGCTAGCAAACCATGAATACCATCTTGACAAGTCATTACACAAAACAAGTCAGTACTGATATAGACTATACTGGCAGTGATTATAAATAATCTTCTCCCCCATTTCTGTTATATCCATCACAACTGAACTGAGGTTATACTATACCTTCCTACTCAGGATTCATGAACAAAGCACCAAAACTAATCCCGCAACAGATTCGAGTGAGTCGCTAAAGCCTTTGCACTAGCAAAGGAAAACACAGGGAGCTGTTCCAGACTGTACTCCATCTACAAGACAAATTTCATGTCTGTCCGTCCATCTGTCTGAGAAAGTTTCCAGTATTACATCTGTGGGGAAGTTGTCCTTGGTGTTCCATTATTCTTACCGTTTACCAGTTGCAGTGTCACTTCCTTTCTCACCCAAAGTTCTTAATGGCAAAAGTGTTACACAACCTCACAGTTGAGCCGAGCGAGATACACATACCTCCTTTTCTGACAGATTAGATTATATGTTGCCATGCTGGAAAACCTGTCACACCCTTGAAACTTCCATAATTGAGGCTCTCCATCGCGTGTCAGCTTCTCATCTGTCATACAAAGCACACACTTCTAAAGGTGAGCTACTTACAAATACTGCGTTTGATTCTATAAAGGGGCGTGGGTTTGATTTTTTTTGCAGCTACTCTTCCTGGGGTCTCAATCAATAACATCATATTTTAAGGTTGAAGAATACAGTTGTATACAGCAACAAAAATAAAAGTAAAAACCAGGTGAATTTCTTTTAGCCCATTATGATAAGTCCGAGATATATTCATTTTAAAATTCAGATATCTAGAACAGTGCTGCCCCAGCATGGTAGGGAGAGGCAAGTACAGGTAGCATTCTAGAGAGGTTCCCAAACTTTTCCATGCCAAGGATCCCTCTGGGTACAGCCCCCCTAATGGAAAATCTAGAAAATAAAAATAGCCAATCTACAAACTTGTAAATGCCAGGTTCCCCCGGGAGGCCCCACTCTGAAACCTGCATGCTAGAGTGCTAGAACAGTTGGCGGGCAATACAGGACGCCAAGCAGTTTTATCAAGCATCCCTTTTATTAAGGTCACCTGTTACAAAAAGAACAAAATATTCAGTTAATGAAATTAGCAACAAAGTAGCAAGTGTTGATTACAGATGATATGGGACGCTTAATCCTAGAGTAGTTACAGTGGGAATAAAAACCTCTAGAGTGTCAACGTGGCCATCATCTCCCACACCCAGGTTCACAGACTGCCTCGCATTGGAGCTGCAGTATAACTGACTGACTGACACACACACACACACACACACACTCACACACAGTCCATGCACCTCCGTTACAGTTATGTACTGACCCTTCTGACATGCTGAGACCCCTTCTCATCCACCCCTGCCTCCAGCCAGTTCTGAACAGAAAGTATGCACAGAGCTATGAGTTCATGAATGCACGATCATGTACGGGTTGTGACAGAGGTCTTTGGACAGGAGGCAAAGATCTCAACAACAATATTTCAGCAGGTCCTAACTGGTACATTTAAACAATACATATCTTTAACTTAACAAAAACAATTGATGGACTGGGAACCCAACATTTGCTTAGTGAAGGGGGGGGGGGTCATTTAATTGCCCCCTTAACAAAGAGAAATAACAAGAAAAATACTACTGCTGTATTCAAAGGTTTTCATTGAAAAATAAGTGTTCTAAACAGAGAGAGAGTGGGGTCACCACCACACAAAGTCTTAATTATTCAGGGTTGCTGCTGTAGAAGAGGAATGTGGTGGGAGTGTAGTAATATAAAGGTCAGGTGTGGTAACTGGAGCCCATGCCTGTTCCCATAGTGACCAGCGTGGGGTCTCGGAGTGTTATGCACAGGGATTGGGCCAGAGTGAGCCCAGGTGAGGAGAGGAGCGGAGCAGGGTGGATGTGCAGTGGTAGTGATAGACCAGAGGTCTCTGTAGTAGTGAGGTTGGAGGTTGGCTGCCTCATTGAAAAGAAATGCTTTTCTCCCTATACTTCAGGCAAGTCCTTGTCGGCCTCCTGGAAGAGAGCACAAATGAGGAGGCTTGAGTTTGACCTCAATACGAATGCACTTAAATATTGTTTGCTGGTATTGAGGAATCGTAATTATGCATGAGATTTATAAAACTACAATATGGTGGTGTACCTCCTCCTGTCCCTTGGTAAGTTGCCGGTTGACAGCCTGTAGCAGCTGTTGCAGTTCTCTAACTGTTTGGTTCAGTCCTGCAGCCATTTTCTCCTTCCTGTCCATTTCCTCCTGCAGACAGACAGGTTTAGATCCTCTGATATCACAACATCAAATAGTGTCCAATGTCCATTTAAGACCATGCATGCAAAGAACAGGTCTTTCTGAAAATATATCACCAAATTATTATTTTTTTAAATTTTCCCAAAATAGGAATGTCAGTGATCATGAGGTTAAACTTATACTGCAAGTGTAAACAAATTACACCAGCCTAGCCGTGTGTGGCAATAAATGGAATGTTAGCGGTACCGTCTGGGACGAGAGGCTGCTGTTCTCTATCAGGTCAGCATTGCCCGTTTCCTTGGAGAGTTCCTCCTGGATCAGGTCCAAAGATTGCTGGGCCTAGAGGCAGTGTCACAACAGACGGGAAGGAATCAGTCCGGACCAGGCCCAGTGGCATGCTTGTTCTGCGGTGCTTAAAACTGGGTCTACAGGTCATCTTACCTTGTAGAGGTCACCAGCCACCTTCTGCCTCTCACTCTCCTCCGTCTCCAGCTTGGACAGAGTCTGAGTCAGCTGGGTTTTCAGCTGGAATCCAAAGAAGACAAATTTTTGAACACATGATCGATTAACTGTTGACACCTGGGACTTCCAATTTACTGCTGCAGTTGCGGTCACACTCTAGAGCGTTCACTCCCAAACCTCTTGCCAAGACATAAGAGGGTCTCGTTTGCAAATTGCAACTACTGTATTTGTGATGCTGTTCTACAAAAATGCATCAACTGCTCTCGGTTCTATCATCCAGCATACCATTACTACTGCAACTTAACTATTCAAATGATCACAATGAAAAATTAGATTAAACAGATAAGATTTGATAAAAAGCACAGAAAAGAAAGGTTATGGATGAAAGGGTGTCAAGACAAGGTCTGTATCAAGGTATGAAAACAGAATGATAAAGTGTGCATGTTTAAGGTACAGTAACAGAACGGAAATGGTCCCAGATTTAAGCCAAATTCCAATACTCAAAATCTCGGCCACTCGCTCACTCACACATTACGATGAAATTGGTGACCTGCCGAAATATGCGACCATCTTGTGGAATTCACAAGTTCACATAACTTAAGTGGAGGTCTTTAAATACATTACGGTCTAAATACCGCTAGGTTGAACTTTGCTAATTTACGTTCGGACACTGACATTATGCAACGTCTACACGATTGTCACATATTTCAGCAGATTTCAGAATTTCACCATAACACCACCATGCTGGAGTGACCGAGTGTGAGTGAGCAAGTTGCAGAGATTTGGGGTATTGGAATTCAGCTTTAGGCTTTTGCATAAGCAACAAGTTTACTAGTTAGCAGTTTGTTAGAAGCTTGATGATGGAAGAATGAACCCACCCTGAGACAGCGACAGTACAAGTAGCGAGTTAGTGAGATAGCCAACTTTCACAACCTCCCATTCTAGATCCACTCCATAAATGAACACTTCTTGGCACCTGAGCGCTACCAGACCTAAGGCCTTTGCACACTAAGCCCGAGTGTGACTATATTTTTTTGTGCGAGAAAACTAGTTTGGTGGCATCTTGATGCTTGCGAGATCATGCATGCAAAACTGTGGGCTCGATTTTTTTTCTAGGCTTGAAACAAAATGGAGTCACCATAAATCTTGTCGCCCAATGATGAGGGTTTTTTATTACCAGCAACATTCTCTGGGCCTTTCACATATGGTACTCAGTCATGGTTTTAAATGACCCGCAGCGAAAATACAAAGGAATCCAGAAAGACTTGCTGTAAATCAGAATGCTTTTGCATATTGAATTTATGATTTATCAAAACGGCTTTCATTTCATTCATTTTTTTCCATAGTTTTCCAAAAATATTTATAGCAATTATTTTTAAGCCTAGAATTAAGCCACCCAGGATCCTGATGATTCATGACCATAACACATTTGATTCTGTGAAAAGAAAATTGAAAACAGCAAAACTTTTCTTTTTTTTTTACAGAATCAAATGTTATGGTGATGCTGGATCCTGGATGGCTTGATTCTAGGCTTAAATAACTGACATGAATATTTTTGGAAAATTCAATGGGGAAAAATGGAGTCTTTAACGATGGGACCAGAAAATGGCCGTCACTGCCATGCCCTAGGCCTATAACGCATGTCATTCATACTTGGAGTGTATCAAGCGTGCTGGAGGTTGTGGGTGTGTCTCCCCATTCTGTAGCACTTGTGAGAACCCGTCTTGTGGAAGTGAGTGCTCAGACGTCGCTGGGTGCAGTAAAGTGTTTGTTTTGACAAAGGAGCTCTAGCTACAGGGTGAGCAACGCTTACCAAATTCAGCTCCTCATTCTGCCTGACGGCCTCTGTATACGAGCCGTCAAGTTTGCTCTGCAATTCAGTCAACAGATCTTTGAGCTGAAATGAAGTTTGAGATCATGTTTTTAATGGGCGTCTATGGGCCCGTGTCCAGGATAGTACTACTCTAGATGAAGCAGGAGGCACCGAAAGTCCACCATGGGTGTGAAGTGTATATCCTAAAAGTAATCTAACGCTATTGAAGCAGTCAGCTGGTCTAGCTCTAATTCGGCCAAAAGATATCTAAACTAAAATCAATGTTTGCACTATTCAGCAGCACTATGTGATGGCAATGTGGAAATAAAAACACTCAACCGTCAATAAGGTTGAAGTTCTGTAGGATTGTACTGTATTTATTACCAATAGGGAAATCGATTGGATTAGTCAGCAGCTCTATAGTGCTATAGCTGCCTACAGTAACTACATGGATCGTGTGCACCCCATCATTTCAGCTTTATACGTTTGTGTCGTGTAAAAATGATATGCCTTTTTCTTTTTTAAATGTATAAACAATGTAGTGAAGGTCGCAAAGCATAAATATATATTGCCACCCAGTCAACACAGTAGAGAATCCCTCTGCTGCAGGTGGATGAACCATATGAAAGGACTGAGGATTACAGTCACCGCAGAATCCTCACGCCCACAGCTGCTTACCTCTCGGACCTCTGTAACATAGGTGGCGCTCTCGCGCTCCGCCCTCTCCAACTCAGACTCCAAGTGCTGCTTGTCTCTTCTCAACTAAACAACAACAGCAGAAGAACTTCAGAGAAAATACCTTGAGACAAATGTATTCCATTTAAGAAAATACTAAGTATGGGGCGTTTCTTTTCTTTTTTTATATGGAAATGTAAAGCCTTTGAGACTGTAATATAACAGATTAAGGGATATACAAATAGCCATGACTAAACTTGTCCAAATGAGATGTGCAATAGTGCTAAAAGTACATAGAAAATGTGAGGTGTGTCTGCATCAGAAGAGGACTGACATTTTCCAACTCAGCTCCATCGTGTCTCTCACTCTCCTGCTCCAGTGCTGTGACTTTCAGATTCATCTGAGGTACAACAAAGAGCCATAAGTGTACTGTAACCGTATTGTGTGGAACAAAATATTCTAGAGCTGCAGCAATGTTGCAAGCATCTAGCATGGGAATTATGACTAGGTAAACCTGAATACCCACCTCTTTCAGCTCTCCCTGTGACACCTCTAGCTTCACCTTCCAGCGAGACTCCTCCTGCTCAACACTGTTCTGGAGGCGCTGCAGAATGCCCTCCTGTGGACAGGGTAGGTATGACAACTCCAGTTTTAATTTAAGCTAACATTTTCACCATCATGTGTTAAAATGGTGAAACTCATCTCACCGTCTCTGCCAAAACCTTCTTGTATGTCTCGCAGTCTTTCTGTAGGACCTTCTGGGCTTCGTCTGACTCCCTCAGCTTCTCAGCCAGACCCTGGTAAAAGAATAAAGCAATTTATAGAAAACATAAGCGCACAAAGAGCAGCCATTTTGGACCCTCATTAAAAAATATTCTTTCTAGAAATCAACTTAATATCTAAAGACAACTTGTTGGCTGACTACATGAAGGTAGCATAGCGCATCAAGCAGTTTAGTTGTATCTGTGCTAAGCAGCTCCTGAATAACCTGTTCTTCCAAGTCAGACAGGCACACTTCAAAACCATAGATCTATTATAGCTGTGGGTAATTTCTGACTTTGTGCTCAACTGAGTTCTATTTGTGTAGCTCAGCTTTCCAACAGAAGATGGAACTAGCCCCTGTAAAAACATCCAAGCCTATCACCCCCCAAAATACTTACTGTACATATTTATCTTTTTGATAGTTCTCGTTTATATGTTTTGTCTGTCACTAAATGTATTCAATACCCCAATTGAAACAAGCCATAGTGCTTTCTTTCTTGGGTTAAATCCTTTTAGAATTGTATTTGTATTAAACTGTACTCTTCTGTGCTTTCTTGGGCAAACTGTTAATAAAGTATTCAATCAATAAAAGACAGTAGAATTGTTGGAAGCAACTTTTGTCAATATGCGTTGGGTGGACCAAAGTTCTAACTAAGCCTAAAACATGACTTCAGTTTGAAAGCAGTGAAGCTCTACCTTTGGTCTAAATTAAAACATTCCTCAGCAGTGGAGGAATGGGGTGTTCAGTAACAGGTTTTATTTTAGTTTACCTCCATGTCCCCTGATGCAGGGGTGGAACTTGAGTCTGCAGCCGACGTCTCAGCTGCCACCCGCTCAAACATCTGCAGCCACTCCTGGTGGTTCTAGTGGACAGAGGACGAGGATGAGAGACAAGACATTGTAAAAAGAGATAACCCTGGATGATTTTTATAAAAACGTGTCCGTGCTTGCCATCTCCTCAATACTACAATCCAAACTGGAGATGTCTCCGCTTTAAGCTGCAGAGCATTAGTTGCAAAGCACATCATAAACCTTTAAGTAACACGTTTTCAAAACTTGCAACACTCCAAGTTCCCTTTGAAATATTTACTAGCGACTGTAGTGCTAGTCACTGTACTAGACTGTAGAGCTCTGCGCTAGAGCAAAACAAAAACACATCCAGTGTGATCACACACTGCCAGTATTTAATTTCAACACCATTTGGAAGAAGCAATAACACGTAATTTGCGATAAGCTACCTAGGTTTGCCTAGAGAGGTTGCATGTGGGAGTTAGGAGTTCAACAGTCACAAGTCTGCCATGTCTTTTAATACTGTACATTTAACACCCATGTTAAAATCATATCGAGTTGTGTGCCCTCATAGCCAATCAGGACAGACCAAGTGAGTGGCTTATACTAGCCAATTGGTCACAGGCTAACGGCTAAAAAAGAAATACATACTTGCTCACTGGGTAGAGGCACGTGGGGTAGAAGTCTGTGCAGAACATCTCTGCAATCAGCCTGGGCAGTATCAAGCACCGTCTGGTTTTCCTACAGAGGTGATGGGGAGGGAGACAGGAGTTGGAAAAAATAAATACATTACAAATAAATAAGAGATGAAATTGAATATAGACTAGACTGATGGTTCACATGCATTCGAAAAGCACTGCAGAGTAGTCATCCGAGCAGAAATTACTGTAATCTCTTGCTCTACTCTCTCATGTCTCATTTAAAACCACATACTGTAAAGTCAACAGACAGCCCAAGTGAAGGGGCAACAAATCATGAATAATATCTCATGTTGACCTAAAAGTTTAATTTGAGTAAAAATGTTCTTAGTCCCATGTCCTGTGCCACGTTTAGCATCTCTCAATGTCAGCAGGGCCTACGTCATGTTTCACTTGACCTCAGCGTCAAACTACAGACACATGCTCTAGTCGGCACTCCTAGGAAAAACCAACACACTGATCCACTCACTCATCAGCCGCAAAAAACAAGTTGAAATTCCTACTTATTATGGGCAAGCAGCATGCACTGTAACTGAATCCTGACAGGAGCTGATGCATCTGAAACATTAGCACACTGGGGCATTCACCACTATTCCTATTGACGGCCTGTGCCAGAAGGGAGCTCTGACATGTTTGGGTTGTACACAACTAGTGTGCACTTTTATTTTTGTTTGACGGCAGGCCTACATAACAGGTGCCAAGGATCTCCCTGGCTCAGCTCCGAGGAGGTTCCTTCTACTGTACATGGATGGCAAAAAACAGCTGCTTCCCTGACAGTTCAGCATGTACGTACCCTAGCCTGCTGCATCAAATACACACTATACCACCACCGTTTATAGCAATGCTCTCTGGTGGCCCACACTATACCACTACCGTTTATAGCAATGCTCTCTGGTGGCCCACACTATACCCAAAATGAACGGGTCTGTAAATATATAGATTTGGCAAGGCTTTAGTTTACATCATGGCTGTTATTTCCGTTAACGCAGCACTGAGCACAGCGTATTGAGAAGTCAATGTGTACACTCATTAAAAATGTTTGTAGGATCACTGAAATGATTGAATTGAAAGCAGCAAAAATTTTCACTGAAATGATTGAATTGAAACTGAATTAAACAAACTGGTTAATTATACATTAGCCGACTAAGTGGTGAAACCGACAAAATGTACAAACAATGTACATCACAAAGCAGAATGAGCACATGCTGGAGATGAGTCGCATAAGAGCGAGGGACACGGAGCGGTATAATGAATAAATACCATGAATCTTAAACCTAATGACATCTAGTGAATACATTTCTAAGTCACTGCACACTCATTTACAAAAAAAAAAATTAGCCTTTGCCTTTTAGGGTAAGGGAAATATTTGACATTATATAGCATTGGGTGTAACGTATCCATTAACAAGACCAGTTGATTGTCGGCTTGTTGTAAGCAGAATATGCAGGAGGAGCAAGCTTAATGCACAGCCAATTTTAACTCTGTGGCCAAACAAAAAGCACACAAGGCAGGCGAGAGAATGAGTATGCAGCATCATTATGGATGATGGCGCAAAAAAACAAAAAAGGAATCTCGCTGAGTCGATCATGACAACAATTGGGGAGGGGTGCATCAGATTCGGAGCTAGAGAGTGAAGCAGACTGGAAGTGGCGTATCGAACCTTGACGGCCTTGCCGAGTTTCCCCTGAAGCATGGCCTCGGTGGCTGACAGAGCCTCCATAGCGCTCCAGTTTTTCTCCCGAAGCTCCTGTTTTGGTCGGTGTCAAGAGAGATATCTACTTTCAGTTCAGCCTCAGGGAGAAAAAAGCATTGATTTCGATGACCCACCCAGACCAAACAAATACAACTGGTAGGGATGACCGAGAAGTACTACATCCAAACTCTGTTCTCTGAACTCTCCGTTCGTCACCCAGTGCTGCGCATGTCAGAGCTTAGAGTCTAGCTAATCCACACTGCTAAAAATGTATACCAACAGCCCAGAGAATGCTGATTTGCCACCTCGTGGATAAAAACCAACAACAAAAAGCAACATGCCAAATGTGTACATTACCCGTCTTACATACTTCCATGTTTATGCAAAGGTCAAAGGTTGTGAATAGTTATAGATAAATAAAAATAAGTTCAAATGCCTTACAAACAAAACCTGCGCTGTCTTTTCAAACAAATAAATGTGGGCAATTAGTTTATGCCCACCATCACCCACAAGCACGCACACACAATCATGGCCAATGCCCAGGGCGACAGAGTAGGCCAATTTTGATGTAGTTATCATCAAAGGAAGTATATTTTGACTGCTTCAACCTAAATTTGCATGCGTGTAATTTATCTGGCAAAAAAGATGACCTTTAACTGGATCAGTTTTTGGTTCTGTAAGTCTCAACTCTGAATGTCCAGAATAGAGGGTAGTAGAAAATAGGAAAGGAAGACGTGGTAGACTGGAATGTAGAGGTTATGGGAAAGAACAACTCCGCAGTGAGGGGTGCATTTCAGAGGACCCACACACACACACACACACACACACACACACACACACACAGGAGGGGACTTTCTGGGCTACATTGGAGAATGGTGATTTGTAGGTTCGTCGTCAGGGAAAGAGCAGGAAACCTACGTTGTTCTTCTTCCTATGGAGCTCCAGCGAGTCCCTCAGCTCCGCCAGCTCCGCCTGTAGATCAGATACCTGCTTCTCCTGCTCCGACAGCCTGGGAGGACAGAAAAGAGTCAGAGGATGAATGTGGCAGAGAGAGAGGAAGAGTGTCAAAGCGCACTACATGAACAGTAATGATAACCTGGCAGAGTAATTTATAGAGTGGAGAACATTCACAACGTGTTGTAATGTGCCATGTACGTAATTGTGCTGCAGCACTCACGCTGTAAGCAGTTCTGGGCTTGGTGCTGCCGTATGGGACTGCTGTTAGAAAATAAAACATACAGTATGTAAATTAATATACACAGTACATAGATACAACCATTTCTAACAATGTCTTCGTCTTCTTGGTCACTCCGAACAAACAGTTTCACTGATTGGAAGCTCCACCCCTCACCTGTTGCTGGAGCTGCTCCACCTTCTCGTCCACCTCTTTCGTCTTTGCCTCCAGCTCTGCCTGAAGTGCCTGGATATCATGGTCTTTGGCAGCCAGCCTGTAGGGTCAGAGTTCACGTGATTATGTGTTCCGTATGGATTGTTGCAAGTATGGTCAGATCAATGCAAGGAAAACACTAGGTATGGTCGGATCTATACAGGGAGAATGATGTGGCGATATTGGACTGTCGAATATTGATTTATCATTTATGAATGTATGGATGCCATTATTTCATTTTTTTATAAAGGACGCATTAAACTAACCATCACAGCATCCATGGGACACATACAACTTTATCCTGCTATGTTAACAAATTCAGCACTTATAATGCAGGAGTTCATTTCTACAGACAGTGTCTGCCACCTCGCACTAAACTAGCCGCACTCCGTAGCGAGCTGCACACCGAAACATATATTTTCATATTGTTATTTTCTGTGCGACACAAGCATAACATTTAAAAAGACTGCCATTTTGTAAAAAGAAACACCAGAACAATAAATACTGGCACAAACATCTACTTTTCTTAAACAAATTTCTCTGTTCCGTCTACATACTCCCCCCTTCCACATATAGTACGGTACGGCTGTTGTTCTTTAGTTGCCATCTATCTCGGCTTCTGTGAAGTGAATATCAAATTTATCATATATTATGATTATATAAACTTTGTATCTTAGTTTGTATCATGTATTGTTAGTTTGTTATTTTCCAAGAAGTAGTGCATATAGAATGTACATTAGGATATAATGTACACACACCTTTTTTATAAATAGTTTAAAATGTTTAATTTTCAGCTAATTTGAACATACATGAATGTAGCTATAATAATAACCCTTGGAGATCAAAGAGAACGAGAGAAGGAAAAGCTTTATTGGGGACCTGTAACATTTTTCTGGGACTGATTTGAATGACCATTTAAAGAAGGGGTGCAATGGCTATTTCGGTCATTCCATTTTGAAGTTTGAGCCTGAAAGGCTGTACGTTTCTGAACCAATCAGAGGGTCACATCCCTTCAGATGATGGGACGGTAGCTACACGTCTGTTACACACGCGATGAGTTTGTTTATTTACAAGTCAGACAGTCGGCCAGCTCTACCAGTGTGCTGCTATGTGGCTAATTTCTAACCTAGAACGTTTTCAGATTAATTTTAAAACGAGAAATACACTGTCCGGATGTCATCTTGAATGAGATTAAAAACGGAGTAGTTCATCTAAACACAGCTGTGTTTAGATGAACGTGCAGCTATGGGAATCAAACGGGTGAATGAAATCAAGCTTCATTTTCATGCAACACATCATCACGCATCACGTTTTCGTTCAAAGGAAGTAATTAAAAATGTTTGCATCCATTGTGTTAGATATGCCCATAGGGTGCAGGGCAGTCTAAGGTTGTGAGGTTTTACAGTTTAATGAAATCTTGACAGTCTCGTCGGCCAAACCGTGTCATGTGACATGCATTGGTTGCACATGATTATCGTTTACAGAAGCAGTAGAGAATCGAGAGCGTAGAACTCTATGCAAATAACAGCTAACGCCTGGTCTAAAACTAAGTAATGCAACACGCCCAATATATGGGAACACTTTGGATTTCTACTAAGATTGTGTGATATGCCAAAATATTCTGTCAGCCGCAAACTCGGCAATCAAGCTTGAAAATGAAGTGAATGTGAGAACAGCTCCGCTCCCCAGCTGGTATACCTCGACGCACAGCGGGCCGTGTGTAGTAATCAGCAGATCTACAAGCTTACAACTTGCAAGCTTGTAGATCTGCTATTATGAGCACACAGCCTCGTCCTACGACAACGTATACAACGTATCGGTAGTGCCAGATTGACTGTCCCAAGTCTAGTCATGAAATGAACAGACGAGATGACACGTCTTTCTGCTGCCAAACTCGTCTCACTGACAAGCGTGTTTATACAACAAAGAATTGTAAAGCATATCACAAGCTAGGAGATCATGAGGTGAAGTTGAAGGAGTGTAGCGTACCAAAGTTTACTTTGAACCATTCATGGCAACGATGTGGCAAAAAGCAAACATCAAAGTTTACTTTTTTACAGACGACCCTGTCCATCCCACTGGAAGAGTGATGGCGTGGGGCAGCAAAATTACATTTCAAAATGCACTGACTTGTGACATAAACAACTGACACAAGTTTTAATATCCAGACTTGACATCAATCTGTTAAGATAGAATTAAGTGCGGTCAGGAACATTGTATGCCCCTGACCCAATCAATAAAGAGATGCATGTGTTCATTTTAGACTCTGTGTGTAATACAAATAGATAAAGGGGCCATCTTGTGGCGATAGACTGTAATAGCGGTCTCCGTTTACACATTTTTACAGCCCTCATCACGACCAGATAATGTGGCCGCTGGCCCCATTAAAATTCATTAGATGGTAAAACCGAGTACCCCGGTTTTACACCATGGTTGTGTGGTCAGTGGTGCTGCATGTTGTCAACTTACTGAACCTGGAGCTCTTGAAGCTGAGCTTCGGCATCTGCACTGGCCTGTTCCTCAGAGATCTCTGCTCGTCTCAGCTGCTCCGTCTCTGCCTGCAGGGCAGCCAACTGCTGTGCCAGAGTCTGACATGAAAAGGCACAGTGACACTTTCAACTCCATTTCTGAGGTACATACAGTACACCAAACGCAAAACAAACGGCTTCTACAACAGGTAAACCAAAGGATTTAATGGTGACAGAGTAAACTGCGAGTGAGAGCAAGCAAGAGAATTCAAGAGGTAAGAAGGTGAAACAGCGGTTATGTCCTCACCTCAATGTTCTGGTCTCTGGCCGAGCATGAGTCTTGTGCAGCCTGTAGGCTCTCCTCCAACGATTTCAACTGCTCGTCCTTCTCAAGGATCCTGCAATACAATAGTAAGTCTTTGACACAGAACTGTCAAAACACAAGCAGAATCAACACCTCTATTAGAGAGGAATACCAAACATGTCAACTTACTTGCTCTGTAACTCATCCACTATCGACTCTGAAGACATCTGTAATACATCAAAGAAAGCAAGTTAAACAAAGTATCTGAGTTGATGACTTCCGAGTCATCGTGACATGGTCCTGCCTATAGATAATAGTATCGGGTTTGTTTATGTCTCAGTCAGAGACGTGGCCGCAGTCCGGCCCACCCTCCCAGGCCATTAGCCAATTTGAACATAGTATACATAATGAAATAAATTGTTAACCATTATGAAGGATATTGGCTTTAGTCCAACTCACCTGTTCTGCAGTCTGAAGCTTTAGAGACTCTACTTGTTGTTTCAGTGCCTCACTCTCTTCCCTGACCACCTACGACAGAGAAAGCAATTAGCAATTTGGCTTTTGTGGCCATTAAGAATATTGATTAGCAAGCAAGTCAACAAAATGCAGTCACTTAAAGACAAGCTGAGGTCAGTGAAGTCATGGCATTAACGTGGGCGAGTCGTTTCCTAAACCTGCTACTTTCTGATGCTGCGTTAGAACCCTGCGTCTTCCTCTGTGGTACAACAGTGTTGCTTGCCGGTTTCGATGTGACATGTTAGCTTGAAAACGACACACACACACACACACCTTGAGCTCCTCCTCCTTATTGGCAACTTCGATCAGCCCAGTTTTTAACAGATCTTCCACCATTTTAATGTTCTCTTCCCTCTCCTGGACACTGTGGGCAGGAGACAAGGTAGGCGGGGTTAATGACATGCAGATGAGGGAGATTTTTCTCTGAAAACACCCGCTTTTCACGTGCGTATGTGACAACCCCCAAAATCTAGTATGATGTTGTTGTATGTGTTGACACGCACCTCTTCTGAATCTGGTCCAAAGCAAGCTGAGAGGCAGCCTGCACAGAGAAAGTCAAAATCAGATAGGAACAGAGGGTGTGTTAAACAACAAGCCTGCACACAGAGTTGTTTTCCCTGTAAAAAAAAGAAACCCTACTACTAGAATGCATGATTAATCAGTCATCATATCGGCAATATCTGCCTTAAAAATGCTATCGAACTGATATCAAAAAAATAATTGCGGTTTTAACCAATATATTTTATAATATTCATCTTTGAATGTGAACCTGAAAGAGCCTTTTGGGACGATAACAGCTGCAGATAATCCTTACTAATGAATTAGGTAATGAGAATGCACTGTTTTTTGGAAGTCTGCGAACACCTTTATACGGCAATGGTCTGTAGAAGAGTCACTCTTTACTCTGCGTTTAGGCGGAGGCGCAACACTGATCAGAATATGCTGTAGTGTAGTGTGCATGCCAGGTGGCTAGGTGGCCGTGGCCCATGACACACTGCCAGATAGACCAGGCACGCATGCGTAGAACCGTCCGGTCTACTTCCTATTACATGGCTGTTTGTTTACATTAACCAATGCAGCGGCTCGCTAAATTTGTATTCCTAGGATGAACGGGGTGAGGAGCACTTGCTCATCCTAGGAACTAAAATATCGCCTACATCTCTGCTCCAATGTAATAGACATAAGCGACGTGAGCCATGATGTCACACGTTTTGCGTCTTCATTGTTTTGCCCATTTACATGGACACCAGGCAGAGAGTTTTCAAAGATTTCCGCACTGGAAGGGGTTTTCACTTTGTTTTCAACCCCCGATAACACCGTAGCCGTCAAAACGGAAGGCACATCTGATATTTTATTCTGCCATTTTCTCTAGAGACCGTTGCCATGCAAAGGTGGCCTGCATCTGCACCCTGAATCACACTTAACACTTTGAGAGCCCACGCAAAACTGCCCAAAAATCACTTTCACCTAGAAAATCAATTCACATTTTTTATAATTCAGCCGACTGTGGAGACACATGCTGGAACTTTTGACTTTGAAATGTTTTATAGTTTGAGTTATTTAATTTAATTTAAACGCCAAATACATTCTCAATGGCAAAAACACAAACTTTGGCACCACGTATTAAAAAAAATAAAAAATCATTGTTTTGATTTTTTTTATTAAAATATATATATTATTATTATTATTATTATTTTCAAATATGTCCACAGACGTCTTGGGCTCTACCCGTGCGGTAATACCAAAGACGTCCACAGACGTCTTGGGCAATTAATGGTGTTAAGATAAACCCTACTGGAAACTTGTACTGCAATATCGGCATCATGTCCATTTGACCATGCAATTAATCAGTAATCGAATATTGGCCAAGATTTCAATATTGTGCATGACATGCAAGCCTAAAGACAATCTCATTCCACAGCTGACCTGTTCAGATAACTGAGCCTGCAGACTCTGCAGCTCCGCCTTCAGCGACATGTTCTCATTGTGCATCGCCTGTGGAGGAGAGGAACCAGATAAGTCGATGCCTGCATTCCGACACAATGGCATTTATGGTGGTCTCAACAAAGTCTCTGCAAAGACATTCTGCCGTCACAGCCCATTTCAAATCCGAAAACATTTGTATGCCGCTTAACAGTGTCTCAACTGACAATCAGTATGTTGCAAACGTCCTCCTTTCAGTATGTCCATTGGCACCGAGAGGCCTGCGACCAGTCCAACACATTCCTGCAAACTAACCAACCAGAGCAGTGTTGCTACAAGGCAGTGGCTCTACCTGCATGCTTGTTTCTCTGTTGGCCAGGCTGCTACGCTCTGCGTTCAGAGAGTCCTCCAGACTCTTCCTCTGCAGCTCTTTCTCAGCTAGCCTGGACACAATCACATTAACAAGAGTCAGTCAACAACATTATGTCTCAGTATCACTATTGCATTTTCACATTATAGTTTCTCAGTATAGTAGAACATTTGAAATCCATATCATATGAAATCGTAGGTATGGCAGAAAACGACCATTCCAGCAAGTTAGGCTAATTATTTTGCTGGTAGTTTTAGTGAAAAATCAAAGCTTGTAGATCAGCCGTTTTAGCATATTTTAGCCTACAGTATAATGCCATGCCTAAAATAGCCACACCAAATTGAAAGTGGTTAAGAAAAAAACAAAGTCATCTCTTACAGTTTTTGCAGCTCTTCGAAGTGGGAGACCTGGGTAGCCTGTATGAGGAGACAGTTCATTAACACTTTGAGGGCTTTAAATTGATTGATCAAACTATATGCCCTGCTTAATACGCTATACCCGACATTTGTTGTGTGTTTAAATCGCCGTATTTTAATAATTAAAAAGAAACTCCGTCTTTGCTGCGGAGCTGGTGGATAGAGCTTCATGTTATGATGACGAAAGCGGAAATCAACCCATGCGCTGGGCTGCTAGGGCTTCTGGGAAATTGAGGCCAATACAAGTGAACGGGGGTTTTGTCAGCCTCCAAACACCTCTTGGGGCGGAGGAACCTATTTGCCGGATTTTCACGGATCAAACGCCCAAATACTTGGGAATATGATCTAAAGGTAATAAAACAATCTCTGCAGCGTAGAATATTTGATTATAATGCGGGTTAACGCGTAGTACGCAGTAGAACTGTTAACAATAAACTAGACCAGGTGGAATTTGTGTGGTCGTGTGAATCAGTGGTGTGAGGTCAGTTCATACAGTACCTGTGAAGACATCTGGGCCTGCAGGCTCTCATTCTGGACTTGCATGCTCTCGATCTGCATCTTAAAGGCTTTGTTTTCATTCAACAGTTCCTGTCAATAACATTAAATTATCAGTAAACATGGTACAAAGAGACACATTTTTAACAAGGTCTCCAAAAGATCATTGGCCTCATTGTTAAGTAATGTCCGATAATACATTTGTGTTCAATAATTTGTGGGGTTTTATTAAAATCCTAAATATCTAATTTATATCGACAAAGTTTTGAATGTCCCTTAAATAAGGACCACTGCAACAGAGCACATATGAGGTATTCAGGTTGAGCCGGGGTGTTATTTTATGAATAGAAATATAAACTTCAAAAGCACAGTGTCCCCAGACCCCACGGCTCAACATAATAGCTTTGTTTTCCCTCTCAATGATGGGCGGTAAAGTATGATTTCATTATATCCTGGATTTGTTCCGATCTAGTGGTGCTCAGTTATTGCTCAGCTGCATTCGTCGCTATGCTGTCATGCATGCGTTACCTGCACTTGGCTCTGCAGTGAGTCATCTGGTAAACTGTGCTGGGAAACTTCCAGCAGATGCATCACTTTCTGCTCCACCTGCTCCTTGGAGACGATGGTGTCCGTCAGGCTGCTGTGGAGTGTCTGAATCTCCTTGTTCTTGTTGTTCATCTCCGTCTCCACCACCAACAGCTGGCCCTGGAGCTCTGATACATGCACACAATGAATATAAACTGCACCCACTCGTTCATATTTTGAGAGGTACCGTCACGTGGCGGCACAATGTTTTATTGCTGTACCTTGTTTTGCGGCTTGAAGCTTTTCTCTTTCTGCGTTGACATTGTGGAGGTAATTCTGGAGCTCTTCCCAACGACGCTTAGCATCCTGCAGTTGAGCCTTGCCGAAAAAAACAAAAATAGTGAACTTTTCATATAATCTCAATACTACTCAAAAAGTATTTTCCAATTTCAATGAAACAACCAATCTGCTTTACAACAAAGTATGTGTTAGTGTTACTGTCATTATGCCACACCCTGTTCCTGTTACAGAAAACAATGATTGTGCCAAATCGGAGTTTGGTCCTACATGCCAAACACGTTTTACATATACGTCAATGAATGTGCACTCACACATTCCACTCCTCAAACTTCTGTTAGTTTCTTGGCCTGACAGTAGAGTTGCTGTTGTGGCAAGACAACGAGGTGCATTTCCAACTGTGCTTATAGTTGTGATAAAGACAGGAAAGGCTGAGCCTTGTCGGCTGCAGGGAAGTGGTGTTTACACCCAGCACAAAGCCTCAAACATCCCCGCTTCCTGGACCAATACAATCCTCCACTTCCACGTTCTATTCTACAACGAGTCCACACACACACAGTCTCCTCCCAAAGACTTCCACCGACCCAGTCCACTTCCCTACGGAGACTGCTAGCCATCTTTAACCACACCTAGCCTGCTCAGGCACTGTTCACTGCTTATCCAGAGTGCAGAGTTGCAAATAAACACACACAGCAGATGCTAGTGTGCATTTAAGATAGCATACCTCCAGCTGGGACACGTTCTGCTTATAGCCGACCTCCAGTGACTTCCTCTGGTGTTCCTCCTGTTGCAGCTTGCTGTTGTTCTCCGACAGCTCTTTCATCAGGCCAGAATACTCTGAACGTAGCTTGTTGAGCTCTGCTGAGTTCCTGTAAAACAAACACACACACACACACACACTTCAGTGTTACATTCAGTGCTAAATAATGACAATGTATTATGTATAACCATAGGAATATCCTTGTTACATTATTACAAAAATAATAAAAAACGTTAAATTTTTAAACTCCTAAACATTTTGGTTCTTATCATCAACTACAATTGTATGTTGGTGATGATGGTGGCCATACATTCTACTGAGCTTTATTCACAATGGAATAAAATACAACTGGAAAAAAAATTGTATCAGCGCTGATTTTAAGACATTAAAAAGATCAAAACACTCCCTTACATATTTAATGAAGGAATTTATTGAACTTCTAGTTCAAGAAGCTAGCCCTGAAACAGACAATGTTTTAGGCTGGAATTCGATGGTGTGACCGACCGTTAGCCAGCGCTATCTGTTCGTGTAATGGACTAGGAACATGCTGACGGCTGAGTCAGGTTATGCTGACTGCCCAGATGGTGTAAACTACAGGCTGTGGTCTGAGTGATACTAACTTGCTCTCCATCTGGTTGGTTGCAGAGCTGACAGCATCTCTCAGGATGCCATTCTCCTGCTGCAGACGGCTGATCTGACTCTCCAACTGATCCCTCGCCTGCTGGAACTACACATGAAAAAGAACCAATGGATGAAGGCAAAAACTGCACCTGTAAAATCAAGACATGGGGACGATGTTCTCTTAAATTATTTATTTAGTTCAGAATGATATCTAAACAAAAATAATATTTCATGGAAGGTACTTAAACACGTCGCTTTATAAATTCCACAGATCTCCAGTGAATTAGTGGATCTTGAGAACCAGTCGACCGATCGTCTTCATATTTGGCACGTATAAATTACATTTCCAATTCCGGTATCCATCACATCTCAATTTATATTGGTAGATAATGTATGGATGCTGCAACACCCATGGCTCAAGCACAACGTATAATAGACACTACAAGAAATGCTGTAAAACATACAGCCTTTCGAAAGGCAAGGCTACAGTAGGGAGCTTTGGAGTAACCCTCACTTTAATCTGCATGGTCTGGAGTTCCTGGAAGCTGCCCTGGGTTTTTGCCTGCATACTGCCAAGCTCCTTCTCCATGGCTCCACGCTGCTCTCTCATTATGTTCTCTGCACGACCAGTCTTCTGCTTCTCCACCTGAAGCTCCTAGCACAAAGAAACAACACACACACACACACACATCATCAGAGACCAAGAAATCAGTCAGCAAGGTGGAGATTAAGCATATTAACTGGAAAGGAGGCATATTATCTCTTTGGACAGGCGATGCATTGGGGTATCTCTACCTGGCTGAGCTGCTTGACTTTGTCCTTGGCGATAGAGGCCTCCTCCTGCAGTGTGGTGAGGAGGCGTTCCCTCTCCTGAGCTGATGGATCAGCCTTGGCTGCAGACTGTAAGAGGACAGAAAATTAACAAAAGACAGAAACCTATGCATTCAGTAATAGCTGATGCTGTGGCCTGAACCTGCCTTGTGCCAGGCATCCAGGGCACTGGGGCTCTTCTCTTTGAGGAGGGTCATCACGCTGACCGCCTCTGCTTCTGACAGAGCCAGACCAGCCAGACCGGACAGCAGCTCCTTGAGCTTCACCTCAGCGTTTTCTGTCAAAAGAAACGAGAAGGATGATTGGTACCGACTGTGGTTCCTCTGGAGAAACTGACTTATCTCCTCCGCGATAACATGAAAGGGTTCACAAAGGTATGGGAACCAGTCTTAGATACAGTGGACCCTTCTAGACTGCGCTTCAATGTACCTTATTGAACGGTAGTGAATAACAGTAGTAATAAAGTAGTAATAAAGACTCTGGTGACCTGTAATGTACAATCATGTAAAAACTGTGGTGTACTCGTTTTGTTTTGTTTTGTTTGTATTTTGTCTGTGCATTGTAATGTCCGTATTGTGGTAGAGCCTCAATAAAAACACATTGAAAAAAGAAAAAAAAAAAGAAACGAGAAGGAAATTAAACATGGTATAGTGTGAATGGACATCACACAGGAAGTAAGAACCAAAAGTAAACAGTAAAGATTAACAGTTCTTCTGCTGCTACCTTTGTCAGTCTCGTTCTTCTGTTTCTTTCCACTACCCTTGGATGGCAGGTCGTCATTGTGGGTCACTTGATGGTTAGCAGGAGCCGCGGACTCAGCCAGAACATGAGACTCCTCCACCAAGGCTAGTGAATGGACAAACGGGTTTTAATACTTGCCCAAAATGTCAACAGGGACTGGCTGCAGCTTGACAGCTCCAGGATTTTCCCAGCATTCTTACCGTGTTCGGTCTTCTGCTTCTTGGCAGAGTTCTTCTTCTTGCCGATGTTAGTCAGAGGGGTGACGCCATCCTGAGCTTTGGTCTCAGCCACCACCGGAGGGTCCTTCTTGACTGGAGCTGGGGCAGTAACCTGTTCCACTTTACCATCTGGCTGCTGGTCATCCACTGGACAGGGACACATCAGGTTGATGTTTCAACACAAGAATCACTTTTATGATATTTATATAATGCGTTCAACGTTTCAACACAAGAATCACTTTTGTGATATTTATATAATGCGTTCAACATTTCCAGAGATGAATGTGTGCTTGAAGAATCCACCCACATCAGTGTTCAATTCTACTCACCAGCCTCTGCCTTCTGTCGTTTCTTCTCCTTCTTCTTCCCAGAGGTTTGAGGAGGCGTCTGGGCCAGAACCTGAGTCTGGACCTCAGGCTGGTGAGTGAGTAGACTGGCTTCTTTGCTGAGAGTCACAGGTGACTCTGCCTTGCGGCCGGTCACCTTGGAGCCGTTCATCTCTGGTTCTTCAGCGGCAGGATGATGCTGAGAAAGAGTTGTGGCTGCAGCCGCAGCGGCGGCTTTTGCCGCCTTCTTCTCCCTCTTCTTCCTCTCCCTCAAACCAACAGGAGCCTCCGGTGGCGCCATCACAGGCACAGGGGTAGGAGTCGGGGGAGCCACAGGTGCCGGCTCCTCCTCCAGGTCTGGAGTGGAGCCACTGAGGGCGTCGGTAATGTCAAATTCCCGTAGATCCTCTTCCGACTCTCCTCCCCCACCGCCGCCCGCACTGGCGCTCTCTTTCTTCTTGCTTTTCTTCTTCTCATTCTTCTTGCGGGTGTCCGGTTTGGAGGGTGGCAACTTGAGGTCACGTTTCTGCCGTGCCAGCACCTCATCGTATGACGTCTCCTTCATGAACAGCCAGAAGAAGAGGAACATGAGGGCGATGACCAGGGAAGGAGCCAGGATAAGCAGGTACTGAGAGTCATAGATATCCACCGCCATTCTGCATAGAGAAAAGACAGCAAAGCTGGTGTCAGTCATAAAGAATGCCCCATCCAATAAACATAGAAGATAAAACATTTGACATTTTGCAACTTGACACTTCAAAGAACTGAATTTGAAAATAAACCAGGCAGTATTAATCAAATCACATCTGGTGTGACAAAGCCTACGGCTGAAAAACATGACAGATTCTCAAAAGATATATAGAATGCGACTTGGGCAGGAATTCTCATTCATTATAATGCAAAAATAGCAGATCTACAAGCTCACAACATGCCACATCCCGACATGTGAGCTTGTAGATCGGTCGGGACATTTTTGAATAGGGCTTAATTGATTAACTAATTCCAGGACAGCCAAGTGCAGCAGAAGCAAGAATTATAGCCAAGAACAGAAACTCCTGTCTGTCTTATTAACCTGAGGGGCCTGCATTTGACTTCTGTGTCACCTAAACACCAGCTTGTTGCTCACACACTCACCTCTAACGTAGGTGCTACATGCTATCATAACCTTCTGAGTACATGTTAGACAGGTGAATAATCACAATCTGTGTAATGTGTGAATGGTTGCGGGTATGAGAAGAAAGGGGGAAGAGGTGGGTGCGGATATGAGAAGAAAGGGGGAGAGGTGGGTGCGGATATGAGAAGAAAGGGGGAAGAGGTGGGTGCGGATATGAGAAGAAAGGGGGAGAGGTGGGGATTAGTACATCAAGATCTCTTCCCGTCCTCTCCTAGTGATATTATCATCCCATTAGACAGAAACACACTGCCTCAAAGTCTAATGCCTTCCTACAGAGATGCCACTTCCCCCAGGGCAGATTGATTATGACGGCATAGAAAATGCAAGGCTTGGCCAGCAGAGGCCTCTGGCTTTGCTAATTTAAAACAGAATGAATTAGGTGCACAACAGGAAATGGACAACCAGGCAAAGGGAAAACCAGTCCAAGGCCCTTTTTGAAACTAGCTCCTCGCCACTCGCCCTACACACTTCCACTTGGTTTGAGCATAGATATATAAATAATAGAGATGGCCCTGGGATTCCCATCCCATCCAGTGCCGTCTCTATGATTTATATATCTATGCTCAAACCAAGTGGAAGTGTGTAGGGCAAGTGGCAAGGAGCTAGTTTCAAAAAGGGGGTAAGTGACTGTCAGTGGTCACTAACCTCCTTCGACCCTTGCTTACAAGGATGACATTCTAAACTCAAATAGGAAGGCTTTGCGAGGGGCAAAAATACATCCATGTGTAAATGTCACCCGCTGCAATTTGGTCCCCGTTTGCTTGCACCCGAGGTTTGTGTGTATATATATATATATATATATTTGCATTTTTGTACCACGGAAATGATTTGATTTGATAAGAGCGAGTGTAATTCTTTAAAATCAGTTTAGCCTGCCGTAGCAGACTGAAGACACTGCCTATGCTATTGCTAGCATAGGCTAGTTAGTCTTTAGTCCCTTGAGGATATGTAATAATCAATTGAAGATCATCAGTCAACAGAGACCACCTACAGAAGCCACGATTTTAAGATGGCTTTAGGAGGGAGCATCATCAATGTGAAATGACGTTGACAGTGGCTGCCCTAAAGTCAATTACGGTAGTACCCTCCTCTTCTCTACTCAGATTGTTGTCTGTAATAAAGCATGGGCGTCAGCTTCGGGTAGATCTCCTATACTGGGCCAGTGGGCCTCTTAGGTAGGCCAATTTGGATTAAGCAGATTACCCATGATAATACATTTAAGAATAACTTTCCGCTGCAGTGCTTCTTTGGACCCACTGACAGCTCTCATTACTTCTTGTGTGACACACAGCAATTGAGTGGGCCTAGAATAACGTTGTCGTGTAATACACGTCTCCCTTTCCCCATTCTGAAAAACATGGGCAAAAGGAGAAAAAGTAGTAAACTCAGCTTTCACAAAGTCAAAATATTTTGAAGGAGAATTTTAGCCGTGTACATTCAATCCCTATCCTGACTGGAACTTAGAGACGGCTGTATGGCATTATGTGTCAAAGAGTGTACATTCCTCAGCATTCAGGAGGCTACAGGGTGCCATGAGGACTAACTCTTAACAAATACATGCTTTCATTGTGGATGGAGAATGCGTTATTAGACAAAGAGGGACATTGTGTGAGTGTGAGACAAATGTAAGAACCTAGCTTGATGGATATAATATTCTGAAGGCATAGCAATGTCTTGTATTGCTTAATTGTTTTGCATGAAGTTACCCTTCCTCTCAATTTGTCATGGCACTAGACTAGAGGAACATTATTTCAAGGCTAAAGTTCAGACTGAAATGAGGTGGAACAGGCTGGAAAGAGTGGGATGTTATCATTATGATTAGTCTACAAAACCCGAACAGAATCAGCTAGGCTACTTTTAGTACTTTATCAGATGAATTCACATTGATTAAAAAAAAATGTATTACATACAGATGCGTTTAGGAAAACAAGGAGAAAGCAGCATAACTGCAGAAGTGAAAGCAGCAGCCCATTTCTACCATTTTACAGAACCGGATAGCAGTTAGAAATGTCCTCAGATTTTCTTATGATTTATGCCGTTTTTACAAGAGGCTCACTTTTTGATGAATTGAACAAGGCGGACCCTCTTGTAAACAAGTGTAATGCTTTATTGGGTCGTCCACTCACAGTTAACAGTCTTTGTATCGAGTTGTGCTTGAATTGTACTGTAATTCTGCAAACTGTTAATAAATATTTCAATCAATCAAAAAGCTGTGGCTTCACAGAAGCTGGGCATCTGAAGATTGGGCATGCATAGGATCAAGTCCTGCAATCCCAGTCGTTGCTTTCTTTTAACTCTATGCCTCAGACTAGAAGGTGGCGGGGCAAAAGTTTCTTCTGTGTAGCCCGAGCCATGTCTGAGCATTGAAATGAGCCCGGAGGACAAAGCCCTCTCGGGCCATTGGCTGCCCGGAATCCAGCCACTTGGCGGGTCAGACTGCCTGCTTTGGAGGCAACAGACGCCAAGGGATCCCCCATAACCGTCAGTGTCAAAAACGCAGTAGATAGGATATGGAGAAACAAGTAGGACTCAGTACTCTCAACTCTTTAACTGGCAACACAATTAACGAAGCATCATCTATTGCTGCAGCCTAGGAGACATTTTAAGCAGTGTCTGTTAAGCATAGCAAACCAACTCTTCCACATAACCTGCCTCCCTTGCCGATATTACAAGGAAATCACTACTGCAATTTACATCACTGTGAACAATGTTAATGTGTCACACATCTAGGTTATGCCAAACAGCTAATAGCTGTTGTGAAACTTGTGGCCATGTTTTTCATCCCACCTCGACTAATAGGCCGATAAGATGTCCAGCTAGTGCTACCCCGAGTGGAATAGTAAGAGAGTGGCGACACTAGCGTTGACTCCCATTGTAACAATGGAATGCGGAAGTGCTCCAATGTATGGAACTATAGCCCATAGGCACCCGCTTTGCGGCGAGATCAAAGCGTGTTGCTACTCTCTTACTAGATTACACTGGTGCTACCACCCCGTTGAGTCATACCTATGTATGATCTGTGTAATTATTAATTAACCTAATTTGACAGTGTATCCAGTTTAAGGATAAACTAGAAAAGATATAGTTAGTAATGGTCCAATTAATTTGTAGTTATGCTGTGGTGGTAAAAGTTGATAACTAGATTTGATTCACCATAAGTGATTCTAAATAAACAGCCCTTTGAAAGTTGAAATACTAAGGCTGTCACATGGAAATGGACAGGAATTTCAAGGTCACTGCTTGAGTAAAACAAACATGTTATATAGAGTCAAACAAGTGACACCCTCCCAAGTCAAAAGAGTATGTTATAAACGTATAAATGTTTTCTTATATCAGTTAGTAGTTCTTCAAAATGGGGTTAAATGTTCCCTGTATGTTAAGATTTACTACACTTTAATGTAGTCATCATTCACATAAAATACGAACTTAGCTATTAGGGGAGTAGTACTTTATAACAACACCTTGCGCCACATCCATTTGCCATAACTTCACTGACTGTAATTATGTTCACACTAAGACATTAGTTTACTTTAAAGCATAATTTTTTATGTCAGATAGGATGGTGGTCCTGCTCAATATGAGGCAGGCAGAGTACTGAATGTTCCAGCCAGCCGTCATGTATATAAGTCGGTCTTGCACAAATTATAGCAAGTTATTCGAGCCACCTAAAGATAAACATCACAAACTGATAAGAGATAAAATGGCTCCATAGCCAGTAAACCCAATAAAAAGGTAAAGACACACACTGACCGAGCCTATAATCTCACCGTCTAGTCACACGTTAGCTTGAACATGAACCTTGAAAAGGCAAGGAGGGGCACACATGTCGACGGCAAGGCTCAGGCTCAGCCGGCCCGGCCGGAATGGCTCAAGCCACGGTTATGACGAGCAAGAGGCCGACTTTAGCGACCCAACCCCCGCTGAACGGCATGGCCGGTGCTGTTAAAAGAGAGACACAGTGGGATCCCTGTCCGTGGGTCCCGCACGGCTCCGCTGCTGTCAAGTCAGGAGTCTACCTCGATGAATGAGCTAACTAATGTTAGCTTGACACTAGTAGCAAGTTGCTGGCTAATCCAAATAGGGGGAATACAGAATACAGTTAAAAGGGCGGTTAAAAAGTAGCTCGATTAGGGTCAATGAATCAAGAAAAATGTGTCTATTTTCATTCTGATCCTCAATGAATGTCCAGAGGCGTGGTGGGGTCCAACAAGTCCCCAGCGGGCCTCCTCCTAGCTGACCCAGCCTCCTCGTCTCCTGAAATCTCTGACCCATTCCTGCGTCCCAGTTTTCCGTCATGTTCTTAAAGGCCGTTCCCAGGCCTGCCTGAACTGCTTAGCCGCGCACAGGACCAAACGAGCGGACCAATTTAAGAAGAAAACCCCCCAACGCATACATTAAGCAAATGCTGCTGATAAGGGCATACCTGGAGTGTGTAACGCGCGGTTCTCTAGCAGCTTAACGTCGGTTAGAATGTTGAAATGGCGTTGCTCCTCCGCGGTGGTTGAAGACAGCGGACCCTCCAGGCCAGCAGCTCCTACCCTAAGCCTTCTGTCAGTCTATCTGCTGTAGTAGCTTGGCGAGGGGCGGGGCACAACCGAGCTGCTGGGGGAGCGCTTGGTTTGGTTCTCGGAACACACCGGTTTGTGACTGTCTTTATTTGGACAGAGAACAAAACTCCACCCTGTCTGCTGCTGATCCAACGCTTATAAATCAAACGAGCTACAAAACCTAACATTGGGAGTGGCGTCTGTCTGTACACCTACTAGGTAGGTAGGACAAGACAATAATAAGATTAAAAGACATTACAATACACACATTCGAATGATAAATTGCTTAACGAAATGACAGTCACGACCACAGGTCACAAAATACCACGTTTATTATTAAATAAGCAACCCACAAATATCTGCATTAAATAGTTTTTGTTTTGCTCATTTATCTATTTTACATTTGTGTCTTTCTCATCTGGTGTGTGTGTGTATGTGTGTGTGTGTGTGTGTGTGTGTGTGTGTGTGTGTGTGCGTGCGTGTTGGTGGGTATTGATTGATGATGTGATTGATGTGTGGTAAATATGTTATATGATACATGTGAAAAATGTATCAATAAAAATAATATACATAAAATATTTAAGAACAAAGTTATGGTTTCTGTGTTTTCATTGCTATTTCATTCCCCCTCCCCACCCTGAGTCAGTCAGTCCCTTCCTGGGTCCCTTTCTGTGACTGCAATGGATTCAGGATGTCCTGCACTTCAACCTCATAGTGCTTCCTCAGGCCCTTCAAATAGATGCGCAGGCTGTCAGGATCTAGTCTGGAGTTCCTGGCAGCCTGCAGGAGGCGAGTGGCCAGGTGGTACACAGCCCTCTGCATTTGGGTTTCTGGATCACTGTGATGCTTTGCCTGGAGCACAGGATAAATCATATATTTAAATAAAGGGGGGGGGGGGGGGGGGGATCTCTTTTCAAGTGCACACAGGTAGGCTATATTTGTTACATCTAATGACTAATTGTCAGAGCACTGTGTCTCATTAGTTACTTGTACATCGATTACCCATTGTGATTTGTCAGCTTGTAGATCTGCTATTTTCAGCAAAGACAAAAGGATTGGTGTACAGGGACAAAGGAAGAGACCACAAGTCACCCCATACACAGCCAAAGTTTACAAAGTATTGAGGGTTGTAAGTGGTTAAATGTCTGAAAACACACATTTAAGATTAATGTAGTCAATGTAGACAATATGTAGTTGGGGGTCCCTTGCTTCATCTCTCTCTCAGCTAACGGGTGCTTGGCCTGAAAAACGTTGAAGCCTCTACATAAAATATCTCCCCTGAAAATAGCCCACAGTGTATTGGTGATTGGCAAATGTTCGCCCCAGGATGTCCCTATCCTGGGGCTGGGGTTAAAACGGTTAAGCTGTTAGCCACACTGCAAGTCCCTCTGCATAAGAGGATCAGCAAAATGCCCAAACTGTAAACGTGATTTAAAATGTAGAGAAATATACCATACCAATAGCTGCTGGCTAACTTTAGAAGCAATTGCCTTTGCCTCTTCGACAATGCTTGCAGGGAGTGCAGTCATCTCTGCTGCTTTCAAGCCTAAAAGAGAAACAAATGAGGCAAATTGCTTTCAGTGACTGACTGCCACAGTGTAGTAGTAAGTAGTAACTGCCTGAGTGCCTGTCTGCATCACTTTGTACCATAATTTCTTTCCTCCGAGCATCCTCGACTCAGCAAGTATGTATAGACCACGCTCTCAGTGCCAGTGTCACTGGAGCGTGTGTGCTGAACCTGCATGTGCTGGTTCTCAATGTTGGGATAAAGTGTCTCAAGTTGGCAGAGCTCCAGGTAGTGTGTGGCAAACAATGTGAAAGCCTGAGAAAGGTAGGAAAACAGCACATACATTAAAGACTTCCTTACATGCATACCCTATCTATAGCCCATATCACACCACATACTCAAATAGTTTGCTTATATGCAAATGTTGACCAAAGAGGTGTAGTAGATGCAACAATAAAGTGTTGCCTTAGAATGTCATCAATCATCTTTTGATGAAGACAAGTGAGTCAGTATAGCATGACTACTCTACCCTGAGGCTGAGGAGGAACTCGCAAACCGCATGGCAGATTCCGATACCCTCCTCTGCGCTGGTGCCACGCCCCAACTCATCTATGATGATTAGAGATCTGTCACTCACATTGTGGATTATATAGGAGACCTTTGGGATACAAACATATTATATATATATATACTTCACATATTATTTATTCATAATGTGAATTATTTAAAATAGGTTAGTGATAAGCAGCCCATGTGTGAAACAAAACACACCTCCTTCATTTCCACCATAAAGGTAGAAGAGTTGGTCTCAAAATCATCATCTACCCCAATTCTGGTGAAAATCTGATCGGCTACACGGAATGAGGCATACTCTGCTGGCACGTAAGAGCCTGAGGAAAATATACAGATCACAGTTTATGCAGTGATTGACTCTAAAAATGAAATCATGTTACTGTGACCCACTAGGGTATTTTAACCACTTTCAACCTTTCATCCCTATTATCTTCATCTACAAGCTCACAACGTGTTGTGGGTGCATTGTGAGCGGTATCAGGTACCGTCGCGGCGTCGCCCATAATCCATCTCGCCCTCGCTTTTTCCGCCGACCTCATGCCGACCGCTCGGTGCGGTGGTTCTTGTAATCTTTATTTAATTTGACTGAGAATAAGGTTAGAAATACATTTAGGGTTAGGCATAGTTTTACTAGGGTTAAGTTTAGGAATAGTTAGGATTAGGCATCGTTCTACCGAGGTTAAGGTTAGGAATAAGGTTAGGTTTAACCGTTTAAGCATAATTTACTTAAATTACTATTTTAGGTTACTGAGCAGTTCCGCCGGCTGTACGCTGGGGCGAGTTGGTAAATGGGCGACTCATTTGGTATTCTTGTGAGCTTGTAGATCGGTTATTTTCATTATTTGTAAAATAGGTTAAATCCACATGAGGCTGGAATGCTTTTGCAACATACCTATCTGAGCCATGATCTGGCACAGTGCCACCTGTTTGAGGTAGGTGGACTTGCCACTCATATTTGGTCCAGTGACAATGACAAAGTTGCTGCCCTCAGAGATATAGCTGTTGTTGGACACAGGCTGTTGTCCAGCGATGTGCTCCAGAATGGGGTGACGGCCCTGCTTGATGGCCAACGTGTCTGTGAACTCTGGACGAACTGCAGGAGAAAAGAGTTCTCATTTTTTTTATAAGACTGTAAAAAAAGATTGATACTAGTTTATAATGGTATCACTTAGATGGCACATATTATGTAATGAGACCCGTCAGGCCCTTCAAGTAATAAGGCCAGTTCAGCATTAAACTGTTAATGCTCACAGCTATAACATCTATACCACAGACAACTAACTACTTATAGATGGTATTGCAACAGTAATAACTAGAAATGCACTCTGAGCTGCCAACACACAAGTAGGCCATACATGGAAGTACGCGCAAGTACTGCTACTAACTAATGTCTATTACAACTGCTGTTCTAAATCCTAAACCTGTTATTGACCAACCTTGAAACAGCCAATAAGGGACCACCATTCTTACCCCGACATACAGTATATAGATTAAATACATTACTTGCGTGCTCTGCTTGAGCAAGTAATTACTTTATTACAGTAAGAGAAAAATATCAAAATAAAATAAAATAATGATTCCAGGAAGATGTATATGCAGAGGAATCAGTCAATTAGATCTATTGGCAGGGAGATTTGTCTTGTAACATACGGTGCACACTTATGTAACAAGGGTGATCTGAGTACAGGCTGGCTGAGGTGGAGGTGGTGGGGGTGCAGCGATCAGCACATGTCTATGGACAGATGCTTTCAGACAGCTGAGGGCCAGTGTTCACCATCCACATGGCTGAGGGGACTGGTGTTAACCCACGACCTACATTAAAAGCAACACAGCCAGCAGGATGTGTAGTGGATGACAGACTTGGGAACTAAACATAAAAGACAATTAATTCTAGACTTACCATAGTCTGAGATGGTGCATGCATTGGCAAGAGACTGCAACATGTCCAGCATGGATACAGCATCAGAGAGCTTATAGAGGCAGTGGATGTGCTCATGGACAGTAGTAAGTAGTTGACATATCACTCTGTACAGAGAGACAAGTTAGGGTATAAAGATGGTCAAAAGAAGACAAAATAGCCCAATACTTTCTAAATAGCACCCTCTGCTGGAAAGAAAAGAAAAAGAACACATTCCATTCATGTTGCTAGTGCATTCATTGTAATGCAGCAACATGTTGTTTATGCCTGTGAGCCATTAGCTCATAACTACTAGTACTCACACATAAGACATGTGAAAGATCTCCCTCAGGGCCTCGTCGCAGCGGTCGTTCATTTTCATCAGGTCTGCTGTTGTGAAACTGTAGTTGTTCTTGTGCTTGGTAACCTAAAGGACCAATAAATAATAAACAAACAAGCAAACAAACAAATAAATACAATAGAAAGTAAGTACTGTACATACTGTAATTCTTTTCTGGATCATAAAAACGATAAACTAGGAAACACTGGTTTTATTACAGCACAAGATTTGAAATACTGTAAGTAAATGAATGCACTTTATTTTAATCAACTTCTCCCAAGGATTATTGTCTTCATCAGTAACAGTTTATTTTTTCCATACCTTGATGAACTCGACTGGGAGTTTCCCACCAGGTAGTGTCCCTCCCTCAAGCTTCACCTGAATGAAGAAACCTCGAGCAGTGCTGAAGCTGGTACGCATCGGTAAGCCATACCTCTCTGCCATCTGGTCGACAAGCCCTGTGGATCACACCATTGATGATAATTTGTGTAGGTGATGTTATCTACACAAACCCTGTAAATGAAAGATAAATATGCACTGTCCAGCACAAGCACCTGCAATGTCATCCACTATTTCAGTGTAAGCTCGCCGGGCAATGTCTAGGAATTCATTGATGTTGGGGCGCACAGCGTAACACTTCTGAGTGCGCATGTTGAGGCTCCCCTTCATGTAGCTGGTGTCGTCATTAATCACAGTCTTGATCTGCTCTAAGATCACATCAAATCTGATGGTGGATGTAGAGATCCAGCAGGTTAAGTTTTTATAAGCCTTTAATGATCTCACTGCAGTACACATTTAACTTCTCAAAGGAGGACTAACTTGGACATACAAAGCAATACAGTACCTGTTGTCTTCCAATGAGGAGTTGTACGCCTTAAGCAGAGCAGTGTTGCAGTTTTTCAGCACTGTCTGTTCACAGAGCATAATGTTCACAAAGGCAAGTGTTTTTTTTGTTTTGTTTTTAATGTTTTCTTATTTTATTTATTTTTTTATGGAGGGACAGACAGTAGGCTGACAGGAAATGGGGAGAGAGATGGGTTGATGACATGCAGTAAAGGCCGTCGGGATCGGGAGTCGAACCCACGGCACACTGCCAGACTGGATTACCAGCCAAGGTGCCTGGACCGCTGAGCCACGGCCCAGGCACAAAGGTAAGTGTTAACCACAGGCATAAATGCGTATTGATTTCTTGTGTTGCCTTATATTTCCGAGGAGAAGAAAGTCTACTTTATGCTGTTCATGGTTGTAATAATAAAATATAAACAATATAGGTATAAGACAAATACCCTCAGTGGTGGCACCAAATCCAGTATGTGCTTCAGCTGAATGATATGTGTAATCTTTGCTTCAGCAACTTGAACCTGTACATGAAAAGTCAAATTACTTCACCTGGACAGGTGAGCTAAGAGACAATGCCCGCACCACATTGGTTAAAGTATATTATTCATCCAAAGTTCAGACTTCAACTTATATCACTTCACAGGTTTGTTTCCAAATGTAAGAAAAGTGGGTGAAGTTCCCATCATTTGCAGTTTTTAAGAAAGGGGAAAATAATAGAGATATAAAGAATATAAGGAAAACTAGACTTGATTGACTAACTAAGAGTAAGAATTGAAATGATGTTGTAACAGAAAAATAACAGTTTAGCAGCAAATGTATAGGCCTTTTTTATACACACCTACATGTAAGAAGATTTATTTTGGTTATCTATTCTAAACTGTTATAACTTATTATAACAAGCTCGCTTAATAGGGATGGCATTCATTTTTCAAAAGTTTATGTACTGTACATACCGTTTCCTGCTTTGGTATCTGGACAAGGACAGAAAGCAGTTGATCTATATCAAGGAAATGACCTATGGCTGGATAATGATGGAAAGCAAACATACATAATCAGATTCATATGTTGTGTCCAACATAGTCCATTCTAGCAGTACTTGCACTTTACCATTCTTCAGACCAAAGAAAAGCTCCTCCTCTTGCAGCAGCTCTTGTATGCTGTCCAAGCGGATATTAATGGTATCCACATCAAGCAGGGGCTCTAGAATATTGGAGCGCAACCTTCGACCACCACCGGGAGTTTTGGTGTAATTAAGCACCCCTAAAAGTGTATGCTCACTCCTGCACATATACAAACAGACACACAATACCGGCGTCTATTTTTATACTACTGCAATACATAAACATAGTTTTCACCGTCTTCACCTTGCTTGCCCAGTTGCCCGCTTACCTGTGGTCCCTGTTATTGATCACCAGCTCCAAATTAGTGGCAGATGCTGAGTCGATCATGGCAGTCTGTTCACTCCCTTTAAAGTTCACTTTCAGAGACTTGGGAGCATAGACAGAGTTCTGGATGAACTCTAAATATTTTAACAGAGCAGCTGCAGCTGCCAGGCAGTAGTACCTAAACAAACCAATCAAATTGTCACATTCTGGATGTACATTTTCAATACGCCTACTTAAAGGACCATACCAGTGGTCTGGCATGTTTAGCTTTATTGACTATGACTCACAGTATAATTTACATTACATCCAACCACTTTCCAAAGCATACAGTTTAATTTCCATGGAGGCCAATGGATTCCATTAATAATAGTATGGTATGAGTATGGATTGATTTGAAATATGTAGTTGAAAATAGTACCTGGAACAAAGATTGATTTAAAAAATAAATTCAAATTAAGTCCATAACTTATACTATGCAAAGATATTGGACCAACATTGACTGAATAATTGAGGTTTATTCTGAGAATATATATATAATATATATATATATATAACAAATGTGAAATCTAAAAATAAGTTCAATGGTCTATGTTTACATACAATGTGAATCTGTGTGAAATGTGAATAGACATGGACGTGTATTGACATTGGTATGGTCCATTAAGCATTTCATTTAAATAATTCATGATTTAAGCGATTGTGAGATTATTACTAAATTCTCTGTAAACATAATCACACTTACTTAGTTTGCACTTCCATGGCCACAGTGCCAAATTCTGGTGCACACAGCTGCTGAATATACTCCAGTCCATTCCTTTCATTGAAATATTTCCTTTGGATAGGAGTAAAAGCTACACCCTAACATAAGGAAATGTTACAACATCAGTCCAACAGGCACCTTTGTTTTGGAGATTCTTTTAATGGGGTTGGAACAACAGATGTTCAGGAGGCGGAGAAACACACATTGACCCTGCCCTTCACGCCACTCTCCGCCCTCCACGCCAATCTACCTGTCCCTATTTATACCTGCCCAGTACCACCCAGAATCCTCCACGTTTCGCCCGCCTCACTGCGTCGCACACTAGCCGCCTTCCTACAGGCTTCTTGCATCCCACCCCCACCCCCTTCACCTCCATAGTAGCTCCTTCCCCCGCTCCCCTCAAAGGAGCTTATCGGCACTAGGAATACTGCATTAACTTTGCCAAAGTGGAAAAACGATTAAAACAAAACTCTCTCTCAGGTTCCTGCTGGGGGGTGACCGTCCATGCGCACCGTAAGACGAACGCCTTACAACGGATGCCATACGACCTCCTCCCCAAAGACCCCAGGGTCGGCGACCCCCCCTGGGACCTACACACCCAAACTCATTCATCCCTCCTTTCCTTACTGTCAATAAATCCTTTAAACCTCTCCAACGGTGTGTTTTCTCCAACTAGTGAAATACAGGCTAATGAGGCTATGGCTATGTTGTATTAATACCTGGAAGTTCTCTGTGATGAGGTTGAACAGCTTGGTCCCTTTCCCCTTCTCACTGGCTGTGTCTGGCATCAGTATTTCCAATGGCACCAGGATATGAAGCTTGGTGATAGCCTGTGCTTGTATAAGATGATTTACTTACTTATTTACTGGTAAAAGATGACTAGATGACTCTGCCACCAACTCTTTATGTATGATTAAAAGCCTGTCATTTAGGGATGCACATTACCTTGACATAAGTCCCTGTGTCTGCAAACTGAGAGAGTACAAGCTCCGGACATTTCAAGTTGATACTGGCCATGCCGATCTCTCCTCTGGCTAATCCACGCCCTTCAACAACTGCTACTATCACTGAGGCACCAGCTGTTGAACAGGAAGAAGTTGCTGCAGGAATAAAAAAAGGAAGAATCACAAATGATGCATATGCTGTTTTTCACAGTTGAGTTGACACACAATTTGTCAATGGTTATATCACCAGTATGTTCTGTCAGCGGTGTCCGTGGAAAGTGTGTGCCTGCAGAACCGGGCGTCTTTCTGAATCTTGGAGTTCCTCGGCTGCGGAAGCAGGAGCTACCAGTACCAGTAGTATTTGGTGGGACTGATGAAGTGGTGGTCCAGCAATCCGGTCTGAACCTATGGTTGAATTGACCTATGTCAGAGAGAGAGCATAGAAATCACTAAGTATAGTCAGAGGTTATAGCCAGACCACCCCATCAGCCTGTGGTATAGGGAATATAATATCACATTTGTGATATGAGACTAGATATTTTCTGTGATTTTAAAAATGATAGACTAAGGTTGGCAATATTTTTAACTGAAGGCTCAAATTATGACTAAAAACAGTTTGTTCACATGGATAGATCACGTTGTCCTTGCGCTATAGCTAATATGGATTTCATTCTGTTTTTTTAATTGTACATTTAACTCTATTGTTAATTATTTATTTAGATACATAAATGGAGAGAGGGAGCAGGGAGAGAGCCCGAGAGAGCGCGCGTGCACGCACAGTTGGTGCCCAGTTGGTTTTGGTGCCTAGTGCCCACTTGCCACTTGACGGTTACCATGGAGAATGATTGATTGATTGATTGATAGATTGATACCGGATACACAGACAGACAGACAGACAGACAGACAGACAAGACAGACAAGACAGACAGATCAGTGGTTCCCAAACGTTTTCATGCCAAGGACCCCAAATTGACACTAATTAGCCCGCGGACCCCCATTTGAAAAATATATGCCAGGGACCCCCATATAATAAGAGAAGATTTTGACGGCTCTAGCAGTGATTCTCAACCCTGTTTAATTTCAAGGACCCCCAAATGAGTGTACACAAACCCCCATTTGTGTACACTCTTTGAGTTACAAACCCATAAGGGTCCATTTGGTTCCTAATTATCATTTAGCTGGGGACCCCATGTAACTCTCTCAAGGACCCCTCCCCGGACCCCACTTTGGGAACCAGCTAAATAATATAAAATCGTAGCACTGTGTATGCCTACCTGCAGCCATTTGGCTAGAGCTTCTTGGCGTAACATGGTTGGAGCTGGTGGTGGGACCATTTTCTGAACTATGAAGAGATGAAGATGAGGATTGTGGTCCGGTGGTGATGGTGGTAACCGGTGCCGTTTGCACAGGCGACACAAAGCTTTGGAAAGAGTCATAAGATTCTAACGACGAGTTACCGCCTGGAGTCACCTCCTCTGTACTACTTTGAATAGGGAACATTTTATAAATCTTCAAACGAGCGAACCGAACCCAAACGGGTCAATAAAATACGTAGGCCTACAAATGTTCTGTCAAGTCTTCTCACGTAAAAACAGAACAACATCGCTTGTTGCTGTTAGCAAAGATGGGTAGCCGTAGCCTATCGGCCTGCGCACTGGAGCCACGAGCCATGCAGTCGCGCGCCAAACAACGCTGATCTACAACTCCTTCCGTGGTGGAAAGCCTACGAGGTAAACTTCTCAAGAAGCATGTGAGCTGCTAAGCTTGGATATCTGATGTGATGATCATGTTATAATGCTGCTGCTGCTATACAACTTCATACATGCGATGAAAGCATGATTGATTTAAAACATTTACTTTCGTGGTTCTTTTAATGAAATGATGTTCTGTAACTTCTGTTAGCAGGAGCAAATACATAACTTGGGTGATATAAATTTACCGTCTCAGTGGCCTAGTGGTTAGAGTGTCCGCCCTAAGTGAGACTGGGAGGTCGGGGGTTCAAACCCCGCCCGAGTCATACCGGTGACTATAAAAATGGTACTCAGTCGCTCCCTGCTTGACATTCAGCGCCAAGGGTTGGATTGGGGATAATGATTATTTATGATGAATTCCTGTTCTGTCTATAGAAGTGTCTATTTGTACGTCTCTAAATGTTTTGATGATTTGAACATGGTGGACCCTATTGGAAACAAGTGTAATGCTTAATTGGGTCGTCCACTCACAGTTAACAGCCTTTGTATTGAGTTTGTGCTTGAAATGTACTGTAATTCTGCAAACTGTTAATAAATTCTTCAATCAATCCAGTAATCAACTGCACATGTGCAGTTACACACATAAAACGTCAGCCTGTGTGAACTGTATTATTATAAATTGACATTGCCCAATGCCCCTGCTCTCACATTATTATTTATCATTGTTATATCTCTTTGTATTAGGAATATATGAAATATGATCACAGGCATTCTAATTTCTAGGGCTATGACCAGTGTTGTAGTCAATGTAGTGCTACTTTTACAAGTGGGGGGACCCCCCCATACACGTGCGCATTAAAACATGCAGGCGTGTGTAGCCTTTAGAAACAGTGTTTACAATGCTGCTTATCGTATCTATAAAAGTAAATGACAGTCAAAAAACATATTTTTGCCATAGCTCTGGTCCATATAGCTCTAATTTAACGGCAGCAAAGGGCATATGGCTATCATGGACCAGAGCTATTTTTGCCATAAAATAATTTTAGACGTGAGAGAAGTGACTCTACTGCTCAGCAAATGTTTTCTTGATAATTGGCAACAGGAAGGAACCATCAGAAAGAAGGAAGTATGACGGAGCAACCAGAATGGCACAACACAACAGTACTGTCAATATGGCGACGGATACAGAGGAGGGCAGCGACTATTTTGTAAGAGAAATTGAGAAAAACGACGGATGTATTTTCAAGGTGAATCAGTGCTACAAAGGAGACGTCGGCTGTGTGGTCTGGGATGCCGCAATCGTCCTCGCAAAATACTTGGAAACGAAAGCGTTTTATGATCCTGCCTCAGGCGTAAACGCATGGGTTGACAAAGACGTTGTGGAGTTGGGAGCTGGAACAGGAGTTGTTGGTCTGATGGCATCAGCACTGGGGTGAGAATCTCTGCAGTCAGTTTTTGATGCCACTGTCCTGTATGTATGTACGCAAACATTAGCTGTAGCCTCCTGTAAGCACGATGGTGAGTTTTCTAAATGATGCAGCCACGTAACTTGCCAGCAAGTAATTCTGGTCGAAAAAGCAATGTGAGTCCAGACATAGCTCCTTTCGGAACCCTACGTTAAAGTTTCTGACATTTTGATGACTCCTACGTGGTAGGTCCAAAGGAGCTCAACCCGGGGGGTCCGGAGACGGGCTAGTCCAGACAGTGCTTGTCATTAATCTTTGTAAAAAATATAATTTGTTTGACAACCAGTCATACAAGCAGTCTTATGCAAAGGTTCAAATGTCATCTAGATGGCATGTTATTTAAACAGATGGCAAGTTCATTTGTTCCCTGGCATATTTAATTATGTATTATGCTCTTTAGACTCATTGTAGATTATTGGTTTATGTATTACTGAGGCACTACACTGTCTGTAGCATTTGATGTACCTAAGTTGCTCTAGGTAAAGAGCATCTGCTAAATGCCTAAATTGTTACCACTCAGAGCTCAAGTTACTGTAACAGACCTGGAGGAGTTGCAGAGCCTTCTGAAAGTGAATATCCAAGAAAACAAAGCACTTATCAGCAGTGGTTCCATAACTGCCAAGGTACTGAAATGGTTTGTAACTTACTTAATACTTTCTCCTGTTATATTAGTTGTGGTTAACACTAAAATACATTTCTGGACTGTGTTTAAATTAGTGGTTGGGACCATTCATCATAATGTGGATCGGTGGATCCCTACTTGATGCGCTGGCATCTTTATGGTAGTTCGCGGGGGGGTCTGCCTTTATTTATACTAGTGTACAGTAGACTGACAGTAAATGGGGAGAGAGAGAGATAGGGAGTGACACGTAGAAAAGGCCACCAAGATCTGGAGTCGAACCTGCGACACGCTGTCAGGCACTAGCACTAGCAGCCTAAGTGCCCGGAATGCTACAGAATAAGAATAAGGAAAAAAGGATGGGGCCTAGTATAGACACCAGGGGGATTCGGGCCAACTAACTACGTTTTAAGTGGTTAACCTAACTCTTATTTGTATGTTATGTAACCTAACTAATTTGTATGTTTTTAAAGGGGTGAAGAGGTGTCTGAATTCCTTACACATCCACATTATGTTCTAATGGCAGACTGCATCTACTATGAACAGGTATTGTATTATTTGGGTATCAGGCTGAAAGAAGTAATTACAATAATCTACTGTATAATGGCTAATCACTTATTTCCCAATAGTCTGTTGTACCGCTGGTTGAAACATTGAAACGCCTAGCTGGAGCAGATACCTGCATCATTTGTTGCTATGAGCAACGGACTGTAGGCGTTAACCCGAAAGTGGAAAGGCGTTTCTTTCAGGTGAGCACTGCACTGTCTTCTGTTAATAACTAGTGGTAAACTAATTGTAAGAAGCTGAACTGTCATGCATTATGAAATATCAATGCTTCTCAATGACCAACTGTACTTCTTGTTATGTTTTCAGTTGCTTCAACAGGACTTCACATGTGAGGAGGTTCCTTTGGACAAGCAAGACCCTGATTTTAACAGTGCTGACATTCGTATTCTTCACATCCAGCGCAAAGTTTGAGTTTGTGTTAACAAATTGTAAGAACAAGGGTAATGGAGAGGATTGTAATGCTGAATTCACACCAGCAGTATGACACTGGAGTGTTCTGAGAATGCTTGTCCCATGGCAACAGGACGCAGAGACAGCAAAACAGTGGTGTCAAAGTTGAGATAACCTCAACCTGTTGTATGTGTGAAATTATTCAATATTGAACTACATGACATATTTAATGCCTAAAATGTATAAATCATTTATAAACATCCTGCCAGAGACGAGCATCGAGTACACTTCTCCTGCCTGTCTGTGTGAGGTCCCCACCCATCTCGAGTGACGAGTGCACTTTCTGGCTTTGATCCCTCGGACCACCAGGTCCAGCGAGAGTGCTGGACACCGTGGACTAGACGCACATTTGACACCACTTAAAATGGACACAAACTGACTTCTGTGTGGAAGTAGCAAATAAACTAGCAGTAGTGGATAGTTAACTAAACAACATGATGCGGAGGAGTGGAGACAGTCGTTTCTCATCTGACAGCTTATTTGTAAATAACCTATTGATTTTAGCCAATAAATAGGTGATTTAGTCGCTCATCTTGATTAATTTAATAATTTCACATACAGCTGCTAGTTTAAAATGTTGTTTTAAAAATATGCTACTTCCATACGTCTGTTCTTTCATGTGTGTGTGTGTGTGTGTGTGTGTGTGTGTGATTTTGTATTGCAGCATATCAAATGTAACTATTATTGTGGCCCGTGATCCAAATAAATGTATTTTTTTGTTTAAAATGTTCATCAGTTCTATATTTGGTTATAAGTGTTGCACATTGTTGGTCATGATCATATCCTTATGTACATGTCTGTCGGGTGGAAACCTCATATGTCCAAAACTGTTACTTTTCGGGATTCAAATTGAAAAACGGCAAAAGTATAGCAGATCTACAAGCTTGTCGATCTTCTACCTTTTATTTGTGTGACACTAGTATGATCAAGTAGGACATTCATTTAGGAAAAAAATCACAAAATGTAAAATGGAGATTCTGGGAAATTATGCCTGACAGCAACAATATGTGTATACATGCAATATTTATCTCTATCATCTTTTATTAGAACAGACTGATTTGTAAACGAGGACAAACAAGAGAGACCGTAAAAACACTGGTGTCCTGGCTGTGAGAGACCATGATCACTGGTGTCTTGGGGAGACCATGAACACCGGTGTCCTGGGGGAATGCAGTTGGGGCTTGGCTTTCACATTAGTCTTATGAGGGCATGGCATGCCATTTTCTCACCATGCAATGCACAGTGAGTTGTTTGTTCAGCATGTGTGAAAGACGAGTGCTTTACACACCAATGAACTGCAGGGAACAATGAACATTAAACTAACTATGATCTGGTCATGTGTACTGTCCTAAAGCTTAATTTATACTTCATGCGACAGTGATCGCTCACCAAACAATTTTTTGGAGAGCGACACTCGCCCAACAAAGTATAAATTAGACTTTATTTTATAGTATTAGTGCATAAATAGACATGCAACAAATAGCTGATTTAGGCTGTTACAAGTAGATAAGAATGACTGATGGCATATCATCTCCTGTTTCTGGCCTCACCCACTATCTGGCTAGGCTATTCATCTTTTTGAAAATATAAAGGCAATCAATTTCCCTTCTGGATCACTAGAGGGCGGTAGTTGTACAAACTCCAAAAAAAGAAAAGCGTGAAAATTATTGTTAAAGCTATCTGTTTTATGATAATGTAATGGGTCTTTTAAAACATTGTGTAATTAATCTGCCTATAAAAGCCTGTCTAAATTTGTGAAATTTCAATATTAAATGGGAGGGCACTGATTACTACAGCAAGAATAGCTTAATCATTAAGAACAACAAGCCAAGTTAAAGTTTGGCCAAAATCCCAGTTGTTTTAATTAATAGTTTTTTCTATAACTAATTTAGCACATGCCAGCTCTCCTAAATGGTTTTGCACTCCATGCGAGGGGAATTCCACTCCAAGCCCCAGATTAGTTGGAAGATTATGGCCCTTTTTCAAGCATAAACCATGGAGCACGCCCCATACTCCCACAGGCATGCAGGGCCCCCTCACAGCCTTTTATGCTGCTCTCTGTTTACACAGTGGGACTGTATAGGGCAGCCTCCAATGCACTTGCGTAAATGGAGAGTCCACTCCAGATTAAAATATTCATGCAAAACTGTGGTAGGAAGTTGAAGGATTAAGACTTCGGGTCCCATTAAACACAAAATAAATCACTATAGAAGAGTGCAACTGCAATCTAATTTGATTGATTGTGTAATAATGAATGGGTTTTCACAGGCTAGTGTGGTAGAATGGGTCTGAGCTAACCTGCTTGGTTGAAACCTGTTTATTGTTGTCAGGAAGAAACCACCTAACTGAATTTTTTAGGGTTTTGATTATTTCTTTATTTTTCAATGCTATTGTCAATTGAACACCCTGTGTTGGTGTCCTTCCTCGACAAAACACCCTGCTAGCAGGACAACATAGTCCCAATGTTCTCAGACAGCATGCATCTAAATTATAAGCATTTCACAATGGGCAAGAACATGCTTAGCGAAAGAGATTAAGAGAATACACCTGCACACTCATTTGCTCCAATGTAATTTAATGACGTTTCGAGCCAAGGTTTTTCACCAGGTCAAACTTTCCAACCAGCACAGCACAGACAAGGCTTGTGTGTTGGTGAGAAGAAGAGAGCGATGTGGATCTGTTTGTGTGTATGTGTTTATATACAGTCAATTATGTGTACATAGTACATACCAGTACATTTAGTATCAGTGAAATCCCTTGGTTCATGATATGACATCACAACAGGAAAAGGGAGGGAGGAATGTACAGGCATGTAATTACTGTGAGATTAATTGCCATTTGTTTTAAAAGCTATAATTAACTGCAACAGATCATTTTGAGAAAATTGAAGGCCACTGGCCTTTGCAGGTCTCTTCTGCCTAGTGCAACTGGACTGCTGGAATCAAACTAGTAGCGTTTCCTATTCAATTCTCCTTTGGCCCTGGCCAGGATATGTTTAGCCTGATTAATCTGACACAGCACTGGTATTGAGTCCCTGTCCCCCAGAGGGGTGGGGGGTCGGTGTTGGAGTAGTGGACACTGGCAGACACTGGACTGTAGCTCCCGTACAACATCAACAATTAATCTTCCTCACCCATGGCTCTGGCTTTTTCCTTTTTTGGGGGGGGGGGGGGGGGGGGGGTACAAACCTAATTTCTGTGCTCTCCTGTGTTTTATCCTCTATAAATAAATGCTAAAACCTAATTGAAATGGTGTACTTACAGTCTTCTTATGGTAGGCTAATTAGGCTAGTTCTACAGGGGAATACAAGATGTCTAACACAAATGAGGACAGCCACAGTGCAGAGCTGTGTAATATCTTGCCATCTACATTTTTGTCTAGTTATTATAGTAAAATATTCATAACTGAACATGGAGAACATGCTTTGTGTGCCAAGACATAATGGGGCAATTTTCTACCAACAGATGGTGCTGTTATCAGAAAACAACTTGCTTACCTGAGTGGTAACAATACTGTTATCCAAATTCCAATTCCAAGTAGCTAGCTGAAAATGCATTTTTTGTTTTAACTGTTAGGCACACTGCTTGATGATCGTAATTGATGATAATGAGGATCCGCAAACTTTCTTTTGTGTGTGTGTGTGTGCTTAAATTAAATATGACACATTCATGCACATTTTCATCCACATGCCTTCAACCCAGGTTTGCAGCACCCTTCTATATCAACCCATAAAGCAGGTAGGGGTCAGGGCAGATGGCCTTTTCGGGGAGGGGTCAGAATTATGGACTTCTATGGTTATTCGTCTCAACTGAACTCTGCATGAATTCCGTATTCAAAGTGCTGTTCACAGTTTCCTCTAAATGTAAAACATGATGACATGAGGATGCAGTGCAGCACCACCTGAACCAGATGAGTAGAGGAACATGATGACATGAGGATGCAGTGCAGCACCACCTGAACCAGATGAGTAGAGGAACATGATGACATGAGGATGCAGTGCAGCACCACCTGAACCAGATGAGTAGAGGAGAGAGCCTGTCATCCACAGTTACATCCATGAGGATGCAGTGCAGCACCACCTGAACCAGATGAGTAGAGGAGAGAGCCCGTCATCCACAGTTACATCCATGAGGATGCAGTGCAGCACCACCTGAACCAGATGAGTAGAGGAGAGAGCCCGTCATCCACAGTTACATCCAGGATGTAAACATGATGACATGAGGATGCAGTGCAGCACCACCTGAACCAGATGAGTAGAGGAGAGAACCCGTCATCCACAGTTACATCCAGGCTGTAACTGTGTTCTACCCTGCTGAATCAAAGCCAAGTGTCACAAAGGAGTCTTTGTGTCATCATCATCATGATGCCAGGAGACAGTGTTTCAGAAAAGAAGACTCATTTTCACACCAACTATTAGGACGTGGCTCAAGAATAGAAATCAAACTGGGCTGATTATAAAAATCACACTTGTGTGAAGTGAGGGAGGGGCGCTCGATCATCATACATCATCACATTCCGTGCTCAGCCAATCAAATCATCACAAATGTGGTACACACAGACGCACAAAGCTGGGCAGGCCCCCTCAAAAACAGGGTGTTATGTCCTTTTCTGCTTCGTCATAGGAAAGTCCTTAAATTAGGCTTGAAGATGTGACTCTTCTAAGTCACAATTTTCCGCAATTGCCACCCCTGCACCCTTTGCATGACACTGTGAAACTGATCAAATCTCACCTCACAAAAGAAAAACTGGAAGAAAAGTCAAATGGATCAGACGTTCTATTGTAAAGAGAGCATGTGATTAAGGTTCTGTTATTCTGCACTCGCTTGTCGCTTCCCCATCTTGAATAATGAGGCCCAACAACAAAAGCTGATTATTTTCTTCAATGGCACTGAGAGCAGAGGTGGTACAGCAGTGCCAGTGGAGCAAAGCCCGACAGGACAACTAGTTTATAGAATCACGAAGCTGACTCCGACCCCCTGCCCCCCTGCAGTGAAATGGGAGGGGGTGCTGTTAAGACAGCTGTGCTTCGGTTGAGAGGAGGACATGAATCCAGTATAGGCCTACTAGGCTACTATTTGTGAGATTATTCGGGCGCTCTTACCATCTTTCGGTGCCATTTTAATGCACTGCTGAACACTGGAGTTCCTGGTTCTAGTGCAGCTTCATCTACTGTGTCAGCCACAATCATAAGCATGTAGTGGACAGATAGACAGCTACATCAGTTAGTGACTTAATCATAACATCATATTATTAGATCTACTACTTAAAGAGCCACAGGGGATGCATTGCTGAATGCGTGTGATAGCTCTGTCCCTGTCGGCACTCTGGCACAATAATGTTGGATTTATCATTATTACAGTGAGTGGTGGCAAAACTAACTGGGGAAAGCGATGGGATGTAGCCTATGTACTGCGTGCGTGTGTGTGTGTGTGTGTGTGTGTGTGTGTGTGTGTGTGTGTGTGTGTGTGTGTGTGTGTGTGTGTGTGTGTGTGTGTGTGTGTGTGTGTGTGTGTGTGTGTGTGTGTGTGTGTGTGTGTGTGTGTGTGTGTGTGTGTGTGTGTGTGTGTGTGTGTGTGTGTGTGTGTGTGTGTGTGTGTGTGTGTGTGTGTGTGTGTGTGTGTGTGTGTGTGTGTCGTTTCCCTGAGTCATCACCTCTCAACAGCCCCAGGCCTGGGTTGTTTGTGAGCAGCCAGTGCCTGACTGTATGCATCTGATATTCCTCCAGGCCTGGTAGTTGTCTGATGTGGGTGCACTGGCACTGAAAACACTGTAATTATAGGGATCTTGTCAGATAATGCACAGATGTAGTCAGTCATGGAGTGTGACAGACAGTGCAGTCGGAAGCTTTACTCTGCCTGAAGGAAGCCTCTCTCTTTGAGTTGGCCTTGCTGGGTATCCATCATCCTGTCACTGATAGATGTCAGTCTGTGAAAATGGTTGCATGACTGGAAGAATATGAACAAGGGTGAACACTAGTCTGACTTGTACTTTGTCGTACAATGTAGCATAAATTAGGCATACGTCATGCATCGCACCTGCCTATTCTATATTATCTTGACATTAAATATATTTTGTTCAGTGCTGATAGGGAGGTCAATATGTGGTTATTATGTTTGAATAGGTTTGGGCATTTGCAAAGGCAAGTGAATAGAGTTATGAAATGGGAGTTCTAAACTAAGTCCTGACTAAACCATGCACAAATAGCTAAGCAAAGCAAATAAACGTCCATCTGACCTCCTCCTGGAGTGTAAACTTCATGAAATAAGTTCAGGAATCCACACGCTGTACAGATTGTGTTAACCACACAAACCCTAGCGTCCCTATTTTGGGGCGATCATTTGGCCCAAAATAGCTGATCAGATCTACTGTACAAGCTCAAAAGTCAAAACATGCCACAATGTTATGCGTTGTGAAGTTGCAGATCAGTTCTTTTCTGAAAAGAGATTTGGTGTAGAGGGAAAAATGTATAGAGCACTGGGGGACCCTGGTCAACTAAGTAGGATGGTATACAATACATGGTTAACATTTCTATGAACTGGAACCTGCGCCTCTGGCAGTTACACTGAAGCACCATTTTATATTAATTTACATCAACACACTGGGTTGCACTATGTGGAAAAGTCTGAAGAGTTCTGTTCTACAGATGTATTTCAAAACTACAGCAGATTTTTTTTGTTTTTCTTTTAATTAAAGGCCAAAGTATGGGCCGTAGCATTATCGTGTACAGTGTCTGAACTCAAACTGCAAATATGTCTCAAACCATGACTGTGATTAGCAATGATCCACCATGGCTCCCTGTCTTCTACAGCTGGTCAAACACCGCACGCACGCACGCACGCACGCACGCACGCACGCACGCACGCACGCACACACACACACACACACACACACACACACACACACACACACACACACACACACACACACACACACACACACACACACAGCTGTGGTAGATATGCTGCAAGTCCCAAAAGGAACCAAATGAGGACAAACTTCAGACTTTCACTTAATGAAACCCAGGTTTCCATTGAATTGATTGCTATATAACTGCCCATTGAATGGGAAATAAACATGACTGTAGCCAGGCCAATGCACAGTCATTTTAAATAATTCTCCAATAACCCTGTGTGAATAATGGGCAATTTTGTATCCAGCTTTTAGTGTACCTGTAGGTTCGCAAACTTTGTCCTACACAAACATTAAATTCCCATTGACAATGAATGGAGAATTTTACATCATAGTGTCAGAGCAAATATACATACCAGTAGTGTCTATTTTACGTCATGATGATGTACGATGATAAGAGCGCCCCTCACTTCACACAGGTGTAATCTTTAGTCTGCTTTTGGATAGTTTGGATATTTCAACTACATTTCCAATACATGTTTTATATATTCAATGAAACTTTCCTTGGTTTAGAGAGTAACCTTGGGCTGCAGATATGAATGGAATGTAACTTGGATTGATGCCCAGAATGCACCTAGGACTTTTGGCCTTATATCTCCTTCAGTTGGTCACACCCATATCACTGCAAATCTGACCAACTATTGAAATCAGACCAATGTTTTATTACACTAAGTACCTAAACCTGAACTTCTAAACTCAATGGAAACTCTACAGTCAGTAATGCCAATATATAGGCTACGGTAGAATGGACTGTATTTGTGTAAGTCTGCCCAATTATACAAGGCAACTGAGAACTTGGATGTGCCACAGATACAAGTCTTAAGACTTCCTCAGCAGGAAACCTAAAACTAACTTTCAACCACTTCCTGAACCTACTTTTAACTGAGCTCTGTGTGTGTTCATTATTAACTGTATACCATTAAATTAAGGTTCCTGGCTGAGAGTAAGAATTACTAGAGGAGAGACTTTATCCTCACCAAAGAGAGTAGGCCTAATGGTTGTTTTTTACTGTCCTTGATGAAGCAGTCACTGAATGGAGCTTTGTGGAAATGTGTATGAAAATAATCAACCTTAATAATAGCGTGCTTGTATGTGTGTTTGTGTGCACATGTAGCACAAACCACACTGATTATCCCCATGGGTGTGGCTTTTAAACTGTAGACCAAGCTTGGCACATCATTGGACTGTATCCACAGCTGCACACAGTTTAACCAAACCGTTACATTTAAAGGTTTGAGGCAGGTGATAGTTAAGACAGTTCTAGTAAGAACCAAAAACCTCAGCACTAAAAACTGACCACATAAGGCTTGGTTATAGGCTTAAGGCTAAGCTTGGAGACATGTCATGAGTCCAGCTGTTAGACCACTCATCATGGACATTCCGCTCCTGTTAAACATTGGCTAAAGGAGTTTAAGGAGTACAAAGAGGTCACCAAAGTAGAGGGAAAGAGATATTTAGATCACAGTTGCATATGCTGACAAATATGTACAGTCCTTCATTTTCTTCCTCTTTCCATGTAGAATAGAGGAAATCCACAACTGGAAACTCTTGCGACAGAGCAAACGACCTCAGTGATACCAAAACCATCACGCCACACTGGCAGAGCTCCCATTAGGCCGTTGCCATAGTACCTGCCCCAACAAACATCATCATACATAATCTAGTGGCACACCAGTGGAAGGGTGTGGACTCGGAGACATGTGCACGTACATGCACTTTGCCTTACGCATAATATAGGAACTGGACTTCTGCTTTTGATACTGTCGGTTTCATTGGTGACGTGCGTGTGATTGAGTACCACCAGCAACCTGTAAATATGCCATAGAAATATTAGCACTGATCTGCAGCGAATGCAGTGACACTTGGCCCCAATTTTGCAATAGCTGACAAATATCAGACTGTCTAACACTGTTTAAACAAGATTAATGATCAATTATAGACATGTCACATGAAACATCTAGTGCTGGGGATTTATACAAAGGAAATATCCACCTCTCTATATCATGATGCCCATTGGTGACCTCTAAGGAATGTTCAGGAATTCCGGGGGGGGGGGGGGTCCGTGGACAGAAGGGGCAGGAGGTCTGACTTTACAGAAAAAAGGTCATAAAACAAGCTTACAGTCTCTATACGCACCCAGGGGTCACTGGTGTCAGCCATAAATGCTGTGAAGATCATGTGGTTGTAATGAAGTGGGGGAAACCACAGTGGCCATTACAGCCCAATTAAACTGCCATCAATGTCTAATGGTGGCTCTTGACCAACTTGCAGAAAGCATGTGTTCACGTACCCTGGCCCAAGTTCATTTACTAGTGCAAATGAGAGAAATAAACGTTGTGTGTGTGTGTGTGTGTTTGGGTGTTTGGATTGGTAACGAGATCAGCATGTAGGCAATTCCTCTTCAGTCAAGATTTTAAATCAGTGTATCATGTGGGATGTGTCATACATCTTATGTGTCTATTATGTCACCTGACCTGTCTGACGGAAACCTCTGTAGTGCTAAAGCAAACATCCTGGGGCCTCTGCAGCAGCTTGCTAAGCACCAGCTTTTCCACACAGTGCATGACACCGTGATCATGAAGCTAAATGTCTGTAGATGTGGACACGTGCTCACTGATAATGGTTTGTCTTTGGATAACCCATATCTTCTATGCACAACAGAAATTCAATTCTTCTCATGCATCTGAAAGCAATCAAGCACAATCTCTGTGCCATTTTGAATAGTTTACATTGTGCCAGTTTGTGTGAATGTGTAAAATGTTACAAAGGACACAGTGTCCTTAAGTACAGTCTGAAAGGAAATATTCTCAGAAAGCTGCAGAATAAAACTAATCTTCTGTTTCCCAAAACACCAGTGTCTGCCCACATCCATCACCATCAATCCTGACTTTGTCAGGACTGCAAACACTCCTTTACTGTTCGGCTTTAATGAGAACTAAAGCATTTTATCCACTGTGGTGTCTGTGTCAAATACATTTACAAGGGAATTGTAGTGTTCAGGGTCAATTTGAAAAAGTATCATTATCAAGAATATTTCAAATGACTTATTTTGATCCTTTATAAATCCATATGTTGCTATTGCTGCTAGGCTATAGTATATTTACATGGTACAGTATCTGTACATACATATGGTAATACCTTATTTACGTATACATTCCTCTTTTATTGTTACGCTAATGTTTACTGCTGCACTCTTCACAAGGCTTCTCATCTTAGTTTGTATCATTATATTGCACAGCATTTTTGTGGACCTAACACACTTGCTTGTATCTGCAGTAGTGACAAATTCTCTTTTGCAAAAATAATTTGTAATTTAGTTACTTCTCAGCAACAATAAAGGGATTTGGAATGTAGGGTGCTTATTTATTACACTTGTCCAATTCTACTTTTTAGCTTAGATTCTGCTGTGTTCCTCACAAAAGGTTTAATCTATTCTAAGGGATCAATACAGATCCCAAGAGATGGCGAGATTGGTAACCTCAGCTTAAGTAGGGCTACTTTTTTTTGGTAATGTTGATCGACCCCTGCCTTTCACCTGAATAGTTTTAGGACATTAGAACAGCTCTTAAAGAACTTAATTACTCATACTCATTGTACACATTACATTTCATGGAATATATTACATAATTTACGTTTGCATTAAACCTGGTAGTCATCATTTACAATACATAATTTACTTTAACTTCTCAATAGCAGCTCTGTTGATAGCCAGTTTGTATAGACACCATCAGCAGAATCCTTCATGAGGGAAAAAAGGAAAAAAATAAAAGAAAATTGGGGGTGATTTTGCTGCCAGTTGCAAACAAAAGCATTGACAGGAAGTAACAGCTGACAACTCAGCATCAACTAAACACACCCAAGAGCATACAACATTTGTTAACAGCTGTATATCTCAGAATTGGTGTAGCAGCCCCCTGCCCGAGAAATCATGTGGCTCTGTTGTTCCAAAAAGTCCAGCAGTTGCACTTCCTGTTTTGGACAATTTTCCCCATTCACTGGCAAGGCAGCAGTGCCAGCGAGACCAGAAACTCCTTTCGAGTGCCTACATAAACCCTTTATCAAAAGTCAGCAAAACATAACTATAAAGCATGTGACTAACAAAGAACTAGGACAACCTCAACTTTCATTCTTAATCATTCTATGCAACACTCTTCCCAGAATTGTCCTTTTGGCCAAATTTGAACAGTTTTCTTTTGTGTTGTAGGCTATATAAAATGTCTGTCAATGTTAAAAGGTTCTTATTAGAATAAATAAAAAACAGATTTTAAATCACTTTTTTTTAATAAGACATTACAATGACATTGTTCTGTACATGGTTCCCCAGTCAAAATAGTATGGAGATGCACCACAGGGTGTCTTCAACATCTCACTGGTAAGTGGCTCCTTCTGACTGTGACAGATGGACTCTGATGTAGGGTTACTGTACTTCTGTACTCATGCTACAGATAATATGCCATCATATAGTGCCCCAATGCTGAGACGTATCAATTGTGGTAGCAGGTTGAGAGAGCTCCCGAGCTGAATGACATTCCTTTGGAAAGACTGAGTCAACTTGACTACATGACTATCAATGTTACCCATAACTAATAATCCTGACAAGCATATTAAAGTTACTGGAGGCCTATTTGTTGAATATTCAGTACAATTAGGTTATCAAGACATGACACAAAAATGGTCAATTAACTATGTAGCCCACATAAAGGGGAATCACCTCCGCTAAGGGTTTTCCAGGGGTGGGTAACAAAACATTCGTCAGTCATTTCCGCTCTTATGTCCAGGCAGAATGTTGACAATGCAATGGTGCAAACTGTCCTTGTTTCTTGCATGTGTGATAATACCGTCAAGAAGAAATACTTTGCATCACAGTATTGTATTAAAACATGTTTTCTAGTCCCTCAAAGTTGGCTACTTGTCATTACAGATCTCTCCATGGAGAAAAGAAAAAAATAACAGGCCCATGTTTAAGAGCAACCCCAACAATCTATGGGGAGAGGGAGCTTTAGTTCAAGGTGAAAAGATAAAAACTCCAGCTTTGTTAGAAAAAAATATATAAAATAGGATAAAGAATAGGCAAAGGTGGTGATCTGTGGCTTTAACATTTAGACCAATTAATTTTAATATCCATCAAGCAAGCCCCAAAATAATGAATGCGATATAGGTTAGGCCTGCTACAGAGTACAAGCAAACTTTAAGCCAGGAAGGAAACCCAGTTAAATTAGCCATGGGGTAAACATAGTATTAAAAATAAATGGAAGATAATCAACGTTTTCTTTACCATAATCATTTGAGAAGTTATTCGTTACTTGCAACTTTATTGTAGTTTTGACCTAAAACAGTCATCACTCAATCATTAAGATTTGTAATTTGAGGTTAGCCATGTTAACCCCTCATATAGTCCATCGCCTGTAGTTGCACAGGAAGGCTGAACATACCAATTCCTATCTCTGATGCGGGTCAATCCGAGTTTCTCTTGGATTTCATGTGGCTTCATGGCATCTGGAAGGTCTTGCTTATTGGCGAAAATCAAGATGATGGCATCCCTCATTTCTCGGTCATTAATGATGCGGTGAAGTTCCTGCCTTGCCTCATCGATGCGATCTCTGTCCGCGCAGTCCACAACGAAAATTAACCCTTGCGTGCCGGTGTAGTAGTGTCGCCACAGAGGACGGATCTTATCTTGGCCGCCTACATCCCAGACGTTGAACTTGACATTTTTGTAGGTGACAGTCTCGACGTTGAAACCAACTGTGGGAATAGTAGTGACCGACTGTCCGAGTTTCAGTTTGTACAGAATTGTTGTCTTGCCAGCAGCATCAAGTCCAAGCATCAATATTCTCATCTCCTTGTTGCCAAATATTTTCGAGAGCATTTTCCCCATGTTGAACTCTGTACATAAATATTCTGTTCTAATGAGAGAAAGAAGTGTCAGACACTAAACTAATACTTTTCTTCACTTGAACGTTACCGTTTAAATGTTACAAGTTTAGTTGCAAGGGCATGACTGTCAGCCAAAATAACAATACACGTTAATATTTGGTATAGCTCGATAATACTCTCAAGTCTTGTGCTACAGGAGGTTGGGGCATTTAAGTTGGCACAATCAATAGATTTATGAACTTCGTGACAGATGTTGCAGAACGTCCATTGTGTTGCACAGTTCACGTTATAACTGCAGCAGATGACAAAGTTTGGGTGATACAGTCTGCAGGGGGAAGGCGGCGTGTCTGGAGACCGTTCACATCAAGGCCCGGAAAAAGCCTGCGGTCCTTGTGGTGGATTCCTGCTGACTGGCAGCCCTTGTTCTGTTCAGCACCACCGGGGGAGAAAGGAGATTTTTCTGTGGCTATTCCATCAAGCCGTGTAACTTAATCGTTCTGGAGGGAGTGGGGGGGGTGGTGCGCTCCAAAGCGATCTTTGGTGACTCAGCAACACATTTATTCACTCGCGAAACCACACTCCTTGTCCCCCTGAAAAGAGAGATTTGGGAGGAGTGTCAGACATATCAAGTCGGCTAATGCTAACGATAGCTTCAATGATAGGTAGCAAAAGCTAGCGTTAGCTAGCTTGTTGCCTCCCAACAAGCAAAAAATGGGGCTAGCCAGGCTAACTTAGCCGTTAACTAATCGTTTGTAGATCAATGTGTTGGTTAATTACAAAACGTTTGTCTCGAGGCTATGTCCAGAGAGATATTATTTACAGTTACCTCCAATCTGCCCCCGTCTTCTCTCTCGGTAATTCCACCCAGCTTTTCCGTCTTTTCTCCTTTCAACGGTCGCACTCTCAGCGCTGCTTCACCGGAAAGGTGTGGAGTTGCATCAACCGCCACTTCCTGTCTCGACTCGCCGGAATACCAAGGATTCTTCAATGACGTCACCCGAAAGCCGAAACCAGAGCCTGGCTCAGAATGGAACCATACATTCACCCGCGTCGTATGACGGTAGCTCTGCTATTTATGGTGCGCGACACCTCCGTACGGCGGATCATAAATGCAGGCTTTCTTGAGTTTAGGTTTAAACTACTCTTTAAACAGTTTAAATCCTCTTAGCAGAACTTGTATTGAACTGTACTTTCCTGTGCCTTTTTAATGCAAACTGTTAATAACGTATTAAATCAATCAATCTATCTATCAATATATCAATCAATCAATCAATCAGACAGACAATCGATCAATCAAGCTGTGTCGGGGCCCCGTCAAAAATGACGCATTAAAAAAGTGTGGAGACGGGAGGGTGTAGTACTAGTTATAGGAAGGTGTAGTGCCCACAGTTGTTTGTTTTGTGATGTCACTGACCTGTCCTTGGTATTATCAGTGTGGGGCTCTGTTGGTCTGAATTCTGAAGCGAGTTCAATTTGAATTACCGCTGGTAATCTAAGTATTAATCAAATATTATCAATAAAAATAACATGCTTTTTTGTCATTTTATTGGTTATTGCATGGAACAATGCATGGAACAATGCATGGAATAGCTTTATGTAGGGTGGAAATTCAGTTGTAAATTTTCAATATATTGATTGTGAATAATACAAATCAATCAAGTGATTTAAGTACATATATAGAACTGTCAAACATCAGAGATATTTTATGTATTGTAATGTACACTCATAAAGCCATCTCTGATTAGATAAGTAAAGGGCAATACCACCACCTTGTGGTAGCCTACATACAGCACATAACCATTCATCTATCTTGATTGATTGATTGAAATGTTTATTTCACAGTATGCAGAATGGGTACGAAAGTACAGGTCAATACAAAAACTGTTACTTAAGGATAGAACCAGAAAAAGCACAAAGACTTGTTTACATAAGGGTCCTCCATGTTGAATTCATCAGAACATTTAATGACATATGTCCTGTTTTCATGGCCATTATTGTCAGTCAGCCATTTCAGTACCAATGCTCGATTCATGTCTCGTATATCTAGACGTTATGTCTCGTGAATCTTCACAAACTTGCTAATGACTGACTGGCAATTTGGTGGTACATTTACTTAAGTAGCCTACAGTTGTACTTAAGGGTAGGGTAAGTGATATTTATTGGTTAAAACAAAACGTTTTTTGTTAAAAGGTTAAATAACTATATTCTGATATTGCTAGTATTTTGTTCAGTAACAGGGGTTTCCCTGTCTCTCCAGCTCTTTAATAAACAGAAAATACATTTTCTGGTAGGTGACACATTTTCAGCCAATCAGGAGAGAGTATATAGCCATTTATCAGCATAATGTTTTATAGTGTTCCAGTTCCAAATTTGACAGCTAATTTGTGTCATCACTTACAATTCCACTTGTTTAATCTGTATTCTGACTGCGTTCTCTATCCTGGTTGGATAAAATTGGTATCCCGACCTGAATAAAAAGCTGGAGAGACATGGGGACTCCTGTTACTGAACAAACACTCTATACTGCAATGAGTACTATGACAATTTTAAACACTTATTTTAACCAAAGTAAATCACTTACACTACTACAATTTTGAGATATTTGTAGGAGTATTTCCAATTTCCAGTACTTTTACTTCTACTCCACATGTCAGAGGCAAATATTTTACTTTTACTCCACTACATTTATTTGAAAACTTTAGTTACTAGTTACTTTGTAGATTTTGATTATTATTACAAAACATATAATTACAACTTTAGCCCTACATTCAAAATAGTCGATCTACAAGCGCACAATGCGTTGCGATGCAACGCATTGTGAGCTTGTAGATCTGCTATTTTCAAAAAATATATATACATTACAAAACTTGAAATGGGACATGCTGCACGAGTACATTCTGTAACCAATACTTTGGTACTTTTACTACGTAATTGTTGAACATTGGACTTTTACTTGTAACAAAGTACTTCTACATTACAGTATTGATACTTTTACTTAAGTAAGAAATGTGAGTACTTATTTTTTTCTTTTTTTATTATCTTTTTATTGTAATTTAAATAATATAAATATCAGGAATCATAGGGCAGACATAATGAAAATAGTATTATTGCGCAAATCATGCCCCTACAAGACAAAAGAAAAAACTTTCCTCCCCTTCAAGTCCCAACCCCACAATCAGTTATTGGGAGGGTGAAGATAGCCTCGGGTCTTGTTGGCAACCACACACTTTTAGGTTTTCAAAGTTGCATTGCTGTTGCTGGCCCAAACTAGGCAGCTCAAGAAAGTTTGTGGATAAAAGCAAGTGTTGCCATTTTCTGAATGGTTCAATAGTCTGAATCATTGTTATGTGTCTGTATTTAATATCAGAAAAGGTCAAAGTCACCCATGAGGGCTGTTGCGCCATTAAATGTATGCCTTTCCCTGTATTAACATCATGTTCCATGTTCAGCTTCAGACTGTCTTGTTCCAGATAGGCTAGGTCAGGGATACTTCTCTTACAGTCCACAGATATCTTCATTTGGACATGGGTGCTTTCTCCTGTCTTTCCTGCTGCCTGTGCATGGCAGATGAGTGGTAGAGTTGAGCAACATCGAGTCTTTGCCCTGGAATTCAGGGACGAGCTGGAGCAGCCAGACTTCAATTTCCTCAGAGTCCTGTGGTAAGGGATCTTGTGCAGCTCAATATCTTTCATATGGTAATTGTGTTCCAACTCCAGACTGCGAAGCCGTTCCCTGTGCTGTTGGATCTGGTACCTGTTTAATCCATGCATTGTGTGACAACCTCCGATATCTGCATTGACTCCCACCTCCCAGATGGGAACATTATAGATTAGTTGAATGATCAGTTGCCACTTAGTGGAAGAATTCTAAAGCTCAAACAAAATAAATCAATTTTCTCAACAGTATAATCCATAATACAACCATACCCTATTTCATTTTTTTGACAAATAAAAATTCCATACAAATAATCTATGTCAAGTCACACATTTTAAATATAATCCCTCTCAAATGTCTGAGATGTTTCATATCATGACTATTGACAATTTAGACTCACCAGAGAATGAATTGTGCATTCGATGTTAATGCTCACTCTTTTCAAGGTTGGGGCATACTGGTCCCGCAAAGAATGTCCAAAGTAAAAAGAGATGTCTCTTGCACTGTGGGAGTCTCTCTCACTCCCTCAACATGTTATCCAATGCCATGAACCTAAACCTTCATTTGGGCACTCGTCGATCCATTGACATTAATAATCTTTATTTACTGCACTTAGGGTTTACTGCCATGGTCAAACAATGTAATCTTTGTTCATTACAGGCTGGTGATTTATGGTGCTGAAATGCAAAAGGGATACAATGATGGTCCATTATTATGTCTATCAGGGCTTTGCAGGAGACTGGCCATACAACGAGTTAGACCTTGTTGTATGTTGAGAAAAGAAGTGAGTGTGACAAAGACAGACTTTCGCCTATCAAATATTTACAGCTGAGTTCAGATGACTGAAATCGTTGTATAGAAGACACTGTGTAAGTGGCCAATCATTAATGTTTCACAAACCGGGTTTATTCACTTTGCCTCCTTAAACTGTTTCTTTAATTATAGAAACCAACTATCGAGCCAACATTAGTGTCCACTTTCGTAGTCTTTCCTTCACAAACACAATTTGGAAATGCAATATTAACTAGAAAAAGTGCCCCTCAGGGCACAAGTCTCCACCAGGCCAGGTCAGGTTATTGTGGCCTCCTGGTGGCACTATAGGCCAATGTGAATAGGGTGCCATTTAGGCCTATGCCTTTGATGGCAATTGGATGATTTGAGGCATTTTGTTCCAAAAATGTGTTTTGCTAAAATCCACCTGTTGGTGGCGCTATAACAGGCCAATGTGAAAAGGGTGGGATTTATTCCTCAGCCTAGTAGGAAAGTGTAAATTGCATGCTGCGTTCATGATTTGAGGCTTTTTGTTCAAAACGGGCCAATCAAACTTTGGAAGCCAATGTGAGCCAATTAGGATGGAATATGAAATATCGGACAGATCCGTCTTGAGCACATGACTATAGAGATAGTTAGGATTTTTGGACAGAATCTGGAGGAGTAATATCAAAAAATGTGTTGGTGGTGCTATAAAAGGCAAATGTGAAAAATGCAGGTCAAAGGTTTTTCCTTGGCCTCTAGTGCATTTAACATTTCACACAGATCGGTGCAGTTATAGGTAAAAATGTGAAAATCTGCCCCATCATGGTGGCGCTATAACAGGTGGTTCTGGAAAATTTGGGGCAGAGGTTTTTCGTTGGCATCCAGGGAGTGTGTGTGCAAAGTTTGGCATCGCCCGGGTTAACGGTGCCGGAGATGACACACATGGATGGAGGACAAAATATATATTTCTTTAAATACAAATACCTTTCTGTCTTTAGAACAATATGAAATATCTGACAGAGAAAATATATAATTTATAGACAATAAATAAGTATTTTTAGGATGCTGCTGCTTCAAAATTATGACCAAACAGTGATTGATAGTAGAGCATAAATTAATCCACCTAGGTGTTAGGAGATCTTTTTGAGAGACTATAAGGCTACACATTTTTCAATTCTGATATTGAACCATAACAATTTTCCCCGGCTACTGAGGATTATTGTCTCCACCAGGCCGAAGGCATGGGGAGAGAGTATGTTTTGAACTCGTCCGTGTGTGTGTGTGTGTGTGTGTGTGTGCGTCCATCCGTCTGTTAACAGCTAATCTCCGGCACCGTTAACCCGGTCGATGCCAAATTTTGCACACACACTCCCTGGATGCCAACGATGAACCTCTGCCCCAAATTGTCCAGAACGGCCTGGACTTTTTTATAAAACACATTTTTCGATATATTACTCCTCCAGATTCTGTCAAAGTCCCGCAAATCGTTACACTTGATTGATTGATTTAAATATTTATTAACAGTTTGCAGAATTACAGTACATTTCAAGCACAAACTCAATACAAAAGACTGTTAACTGTGAGTGGACGACCCAATTAAGCATTACACTTGTTTACAAGAGGGTCCACCATGTTCAATTCATCAAAACATTTAGAGACGTACAAATAGACAAATAGGGTGGGCAGTTTCGAATTGCAGCCGTCCACTCCGTAGGTGCCCTTTGAGAGTGGTTTTGAAGGAGTCAAGGGATTCGCATGTCTTAATGACTGTTGGTAGGGCGTTCCACATTTTGGTGGCATAGGAGCGAAAAGAATTTAGCCCCTTGTTTGTACATGGTTCGTTGCACTCCCTCTGGTGTTGTGGGTGTGGACTTCGTTAACATTAAGGAAGTATCTAGACAGGTACATGGGTATCTTGGTAGTGTATCGAATCTTGTGGACCAGACCCATTGCAAGATGCTGTACTCTGTCGTCGACCCTAAGCCATTCCAGCCTGTCAAAGTGGGCAGGGGTGAGGTGGGTTCGGGGGGTGAGGCCTGACCAACAGGCACAGTATCTCTATAGTCATGTGTTCAAGACGGATCTGTCCGATATTTTATATTCCATCCTAATTGGCTAACATTGGCTTTCAAAGTTTGCAGGATTGTGTGTGCGTCCGTCCGTCTGTCTGTTAACAGCTAATCTCCGGCATTTGAGGTGAAGGCAGGCAACAATCTTTTGTTAGCTAGCTCCCCTCAAAAATACATTTGCCATTCATCTGTAGCCTCCTTTTTTGTAAAATCTCTTTATGCACAAAATTGCATTTTTATATTTACCTCTCTGCAGCAGTTTGGTGATGACCCAAATCCCAATATAGGCTTTGTTGAGTTGTGTTGACAACGTGACATGCAGTGAAATTACCAACAGCTATGAAAGAGAAAGAGACAGTAACGCAGTAACGCAGCATGTGATTATCAGTTGTTAGATCATCTACTCCTGTCTTCCTGCCTCAGGCTCTCATACTCATGTTTTCTACCTCTCTCCATCTGATTTTTCTGTCAGATTTCTCATCATTTCTGGCATTCAAAATGTTCTGATGCACAATGTGTGCCTGATTGTTATCTCTGCCAGATTAGAGATTAAGGCAGGGTTTATTATATGTGTGCATGGCAGTGGGCAGTGTACTTCACTTTTCAATTCACTTTTCAATGTTTTCTTTTGGTCATCAGTTCACCATGTAACAGTACACTCATAAGTGCATAACAAATAAATCATTATTTATAAATATTACATAGACATAGTTACGTAATAGCAGGCCTGTCTCAAACGTGCATAGTAATCTTATAATGGTCACCAATTCAAACTACTTCACAAGGACAATGAATGATGGTGTTCTGGATGGGGTTCTGCTGATTATTATTATTATTTTTTTACATTTGTCATTTTTTGACAATTTGAACGAGTTGGCATTTCAAAGTGGAGCCTGATTGTGCTGGCATATTGCATACCTGTAATTGACTGGTAGGCCTACATCCCATCCCGTTGTAAAGGTAAGGTTGTAGGCAGGGGTTTGTTGTAAGTTACAACAGACTTGTCATCAGTTACAACATCAGTTTTCATCCTGGAAATAAAAATGTCTGGGTTTCCGAAGTGTAGAGTAGGTCCCATAATAAACTTGAGGGACAGTTTGCGCCACATTGACTAATTCTAGTCCATGCCTGCATGGCAGGATGCGTATATATTCCATGGCTGTCACAAAAATGACAGTTGTCATTGACAGATTTGAAAAAATAAGCTATTCAGAAATTAAATATTCAGGAATTGGTCTTCACTTGCCTACTGTAGCTTGCTGTGTAGGCTATGCTGTGTAGGCTGTCTAGTTGTGAACAAACAGACAGGGGTGACTCTACCTGGCGGGAACATTATCGCTTAATAACCAGACAACTAGTACTAACTTAAGACGCCCTGAGGGCGCTGAAACAACAGGTCTGGGAATGCCCATATATATTTTTTTACGGGGGCCAGTTTCGAATTGCAGCCGTCCGTAGGTCTTCTCCATGTATGGCTATCCAGGGTTTGATGAGGTCAGTGTGGAGAACTTTTGCAGGTTTTCATAGTAATCTGCGAGACTGCGACCTACAGTAGTCATAATAACATAATAACAAATTGTGTACAGTGCAATGAGTGCATTGGACACCAACAACTGAAAGTATTTCTTACAATTACAACATATAGGACGTCCAGGTTCCTAAATGTCAAAATGTTCAACTGTTCATTCATCTCATCAGTTCGATTCGATCGATAGCGGTGACGTACGGCCACGCCCACCCACACGCATTTGTGTTTTCAAAATGTGTGTCGTCTGTCTTGCGTAACGTGACCCGGGGGTGTGGTGGCACTGGTGGGTGACGGTGACGCAAGACAGACAACACGCAAGACCCCCCCCATACCTACCCCCCGGCCCCCTCCCCGCGCATCGTGTGAGAGGCTTGGAGCACGTGCGGCCAAAGGGTGTACTGTCTTGGTAGTGTCCTAAAACACAACAAACCTTTAGTTTCCACACAAGCAATGTGCAGTCAGCTGCTCAATGTACTGGTCAACTCATTCATGTAGGAGGCCCAGGCAGGTAACGCAGGTTAATGATAAAATGCGTTAGTTTTTACTTAGGACGTATACCTGTTACGGTTAGTATAGCCCTTTAAGATTACTGTGTTGACTACCGCTTTTAAAGCGACAGTACTGTATCACAACGGTTTGTTATCATGGCGGAATGGAAGCGGTCCATCTCAAATCCCTCCTCGGTCTCTGAAAACATGACATCCCTCGCTCGAGCTCTGTCCCATCCGAAGTTGAACCACATCGATCCTCCGTCGGAGTCTCAGTTCACCAGCTCCGCTTCGCAGACGAACCTATATCGTGGAAATGTTTCAGCCCGAAGAAGAAACTTGTCGAGCTCCACTAATCTGAATGACTCCGTAGAGTCCATCTCTCCTTGTGCTGAGGCGCGAGTCCTTGTCATCAACACCGGAGGGACTATTGGAATGACCCTTCGTGATAACGGTAGCGTTATTTATCATTTTCTGATTTATTTTTTATTTGAATCTTTTGGTTCCTTGGTTTGTTGCTGACGAATGTGAGATCAGGACACGAACATCAGCCAGGGCAGATAATGATCTACTATGGCAATATGCTATCTATGCATGTGTTTATTAGGAAATTCTTTACGATTTTACGACTTCTACTACTCCTAATACGATATTGGTCTTTGGGGGACGCCTTAATAAGTAATAATGTAATTAAAGGTGCCGTAGATTTGGTTATTGTCTCAGGAACAACTGAACAGGCACGCACATTTTGCACAACAATGCCAAATGAACTAGCCAGCCACCTTATTTTGTACACTATCTTCTGACTCTGAAGTAAAGTAAAGTTACTTTACACAGTTTACTTTACGCCTAGTCGCCTACCATGCAGGCATTTTGACAGGACACCAGCCTTCATTTAGGGGTCTTGTCCAAGTCTATGGATGCTATCTGGTTTTGGAATAGTGTTCACTGCACCTGTCCTAGACTCTAGGACAGGTGCACCGTGCATCAGCAACTGTGAGAGGACAAGAAAGTTAGCCATGGATATTTAAAGTAATCATCATGACGACATTGCATGGCAACATAACATCACAGAAGCAATTCTCTCTCTACCCCTCTTTCTCTCTCCCCCCCTCAATGTGTAACTAACTAGGAGGTCACAGGTGAGAGATTAGATTGTGCAACATCTTGAGCAAAATGTGGTTCACTAATCACTACACACAATGTTAAAAACATTTCCATTACAGGACTCCCCAAGGTCACTCACAATTCTTTCACAATTGCACTGAACGAGTTGAAGTTTGACATGAGGCTGAAGTTGTCAAGTTAATAATATAAAATATTACTGACATGCCATGTACACTACACATAACATACAGTAACCCCATGCAATAGCCCTATGCAGAACTTACTGTAACATCCCATGGTTGTTTACTTATCTGTACTGTGAGTCCACCATTAATTGTCATTTTGCACTTGAGTAAAGGGGATAAGGCCTTTGGTGAAATATAGGAAATCAAATTGCAGGTAGCCTTACTAGCCTGGCAATGTTGTTGCATTCCTAGTCAATATTAATGGGCTATCTTCTGATGATTGAAAAAGTTTATATTGAATTGTCTTGAATTTTCATTGTGTAACTATTAAAGGTCAAAGATTGTGCTTGCAGAAAGTTGATCTTTGTGGATCCTAAATGTAGAAAGTCCAGGTGACGTCTATTCCAGGACCAGGCCCAGCACTCACATGTCTAGGACCAGGCCCAGCACTCGCATGTCTATTCCAGGACCAGGCCCAGCGCTCACATGTCTCCCAGCTGCCACATCTCATGTCTCATGTCTCATTCATGCTTCAAGTCATGAAGAGTTTCCCCATGGCTCATATTCAGAGTTAAGAAGACTTGGCAGTAATGTTTGTGCCTTGAGTTCATTCATTGCGTAAAAGTTTGTTGTGCTTGGGCTAATGGTATGCTGTGCAGAAGGAAGTGGAACACTGAATGAAAACGGTATCATTCATCTGATTCGATTAGATTGCACTTTATTCATCCCACAGGAAGAAATTAAGTTGTTACAGCAGCCAAGATACATAAAGGTTTATTAGTAAATTGAATGGATGTCTGATTGAGCTACACCATATGCTCAATTTTACCACTAGGGTTCAGTATGAGACTGGTGTGTGGTGGTTAGTTTCAGGGGAATACAATTATACTACCAGCAACTGTACTGATGGTACTAAGAAAATGGAAATAAAATCACAATGATCCTCTTGTGTTACTGTGACCCACAGTGTTGGCCCCAAAAGCCAATGCTTTTGTGGAGAACCTACGCAAGCTTCCAATCCTCCATGATGAACATTATGCCCAGCAGACATGCTTGTATGATTACTATGACAAACCGGAAAACATCTTGGTCCTTCCGTAAGTAAACCCATTCAATCACCTGACCCCGTCGCCACAGTTTCTACAACCTTTTTATTATTTATTTATTCTGCTGTTATCATCTCTTGTATTATTTTCTACCATAACCTTTTATTTTATTTTCCACATCACTGCTGTTATTTGATTTTGTAACTTTTGGTAAAAGCCTTGTAACTCCTCAAATTTGCTTTACAGGAATATTATTTCTTTTCAGTTTAGTTACATTCCATGCGCTAAACATGATACATGAATTTGTAAATATTCTGTTAGTATGATCATCCAGTGTAACCTCAATAGCCACTAAACAGTAACCACCAACATGACCTTGGAGTGTGTATTCATCACTTGCATTCTTCTATTTTTGTCTTCTGTACTTTAATGACAACTGAAAATAGATAAACACATTGAAAATATGTGATTATCTATGTGATAGCAGGGCCACATGGCTTAAGAACCGTTGGGTCTCTCAAGGCCACTTATGTATTATGTCACGTGATAGCTGCTACAATTACTGTTTGACTGGAAGTAAAATAACAGGAAGTGAGGTCATTACTCATTCCAGGGACAGCCATAACCTTGCGGTCGCCAGGCTTTCTGCAGTACTACCCGTGGAAACCCTTGTTTCTATTTACTGCTCAGTGCTCTGATCTGGTCTAGTCTAGAGCTCAACTATACTGTATTATCCAGTGTCATTTTGCATACACACATACAGTACATATACGCAGACCTCTCCATATATATACACTAGACCCAGACCAGATCAGAAAACTGCAATGCTTTGGTTGGTACTGAAAACTATACATCTTACACCAAAATAACATCTCACTCAAAATGTGTCGAATACTAAAACTGGAGTTATAAAGTAAATTTTCATCATGCATGCAATACTGCAGTGGGATACATTTATAATTATGTAAAACATCAGCAATGTAAACGAGACCGCCTAACACATTCCAGTAACTGTTTTAAACTACTTGACTACCATTAATTTGGCCAGTATTTTGTAAATCAGTTACTAGACAGATAGGCTACCCTTGTTTTAGTATGAATTTCGATCTTTCTGAAAAGAAGGAAATAAGTGTGGGGTCTGTTTTTGTTTTTGACTAGTAGGCCTAATGTTTGTTCTGAATAAATGGTGTGAACCTGTCAGTGGGATTGGGATTGTCATGATACAAGCCACACTTGATAATCAAAAAGGAAGAGATGAAATAAAACCTTGGCAGCACTCTTAACTCCTTGTGTTGCCTTGACAGGAAGCCAACATTCCATGCTGACCGCCTATTTCACGGGTCCGTGTAGTACTGGTAGCTCACTGTGTGCCTGCACTGTGCCTGAGAGTGTTTTAACGAATGTCTGTGCTTTCCCTGAATTCAAACGTAAAGGGGGTTCTTGGCTAGCAGGGAGGACTGTGACTGTCACCTCTTGACAGTGGGAGGAGGTGACAAAAAGAAGGGATGCAAATCATGCAATAACAGTAGAGCTGCAGGTTGACATGGGACACGTTATGTCCATTCCTTTGCCCTCACTACTGTTGCTGTCAACAAGCTACCGGTAGCTGCTTATCATGGCTGGCACAGGACCAGCCCCAATAGATAACCCTTACATATCTAAACCATTTCCATCAACATTGCTTCTAGGAGCTTGTGAGTGTAGGTACAGTGGTGACCTCATTTTGCTCCCTAATATGGCCACATGTACACAAAAATGCTGTATTTGTGTTGCAGTGTGGATGGAGATAAACAGGTTTCTCACATTATAAGCATAATTGCAGTGGGAGTTTAACATTTATTGAATATTTCCCGCTGTCATTGCATGTTTAATCCACATAGCACTTGCCTAGGATGTTCTGTTACTTTCGAATTGCCTTCTGTATGAACAAAATCACATTTGCATTTTGCACTGAGGCAGTTATTGACTTGTGACTTGTGTCTGACGATGACGGCTGCGTTTTTAGTCTTTTTAAAAACGGAATAATAAAAGAATCACACTTGTGTGAAGTGAGGGGCGCTCTTATCATCATACATCACATTCTGTGCTCAGTCATGGCCTTCACAGTGTTTTGATACCGATTGTCTCACTCCTGCATGCTGCATGGCTGTGCATGCTGTGTCACAGTGATGCCTGATTATACTTTGTCGATGCTGACGGTGTCATAGCAGTCAGTAGTCCATGGAAGTGTCCCTTCACTCCCAACATCTAGATTAGGATGAAGAGATCCTCAAAAGGGGGAGTGTTGGCTGTTGGGTGAGTTATGGTAAACATAAAGGGTCCACACACAAAGCAAGCACACAGCTTGGCTGTTCTGAACGAGACTTTGTGCGGTTGAGTAATTGAGCAGTGGCCCTGGGGTCACTGTTGTTGACTGTCCCCAGTTGGACTTGGTTTGGAGAAGTGACATACAAAATCGAGCGTTTGCTTACTCTGAGTGTTAAAATGATTTTGCAGTTAGTCCCTCTAATCTCACAGGGGTTTCCCAGGTTCTCTAACCTCGATCCAGCTCTTATATATCACCCTATTTAGCCTTCCTACTTTTTAATTTGGTAAATTGGAAAGTCCTCACTAAATCCCATGTCCTATTTTGCAGAATCGGCCACCTTCCGCTATGATCAAGCTTTTACAAAACTAATATTGCTAATGCCACTTAAACTAATATGTTTTACACGTATCTTTTCACTAACGTAAAGTCTTTGATTTTTGATACTTCAGCATGAACCTATTTAATATTTGTTCTACAAAACTGTCTTGAAGTACTACAAATCTGAAACAGTTCAATATGCAAGTTTAATAGGTTTGCTCCTTATACTATGCATCTGCTTAGCCTATTTTGAATACTTCCTTCTAAGGAGGCAATTAGTTTATTGATTTATTGAAAAGCTGTATTCATACGATATTGAGAGGCAAGCCACAGGGCTCTTCCCCCCATCCTCCAACCTTTATTTCCCCTTTACTTTCATTTCTAGAGGCTATGAGGCATCTTAACGTTGCTATGCTAATGCAATGCCCTGCTATACCTAAGGCTACATTGTGAATAATTGGTGATTTGAATATTGTTTCTTGTGGCACTTGGGCTTTAAGATTATCAACAACATATGTTCAAGGGTTGCACGTGGACCGAGGGCTAATTAGAAGTGTCTGCAGGCTGCTGGTTAGAAAGACAGGGGCTCGCCTGCCCGATTCCCCCTGCTGTTCTATTCAGTCTCATCTCCATTTAAAAAAAGCAGACCTATGATAATGGGGGGGGTGGGGGGGCTGTTGTGGTGCATCCCGTATCTTTAAAAGGGAGATTAAAAAAGAAAAATCTTTCACAGCTGCTCAGTCTCAGCCGGGCACGCTCTAGACGCAGGCACCATAACCGGGCGCCCAACTTAAACTCCACTTAAAAGGGGCATAATTATGTAATACATTTGAGCCTCTCCTCTTATAATTGGAATGAAAAGGCAACATGGGTTCTTGCCCCAACCTCAGTTGACCCATCCTTTTATTTACACAGAATGCTACTGTAGGTCAAAGTCTTTGTTCAGACTTTAGGGTAAATCCTAAAACTCAACCTATCTGCACTGGTTGCTGGGGTAACGACTGAACCGCATGGGTGTGTGAGTAATGCTCTATGCGACTCGTTGCAAGCTTGTAGATCGACTGTTTTCGTCATACAAAGAAGTAAATCAGGCATTCCAGCCAGGCTTCTGTGTCTATGTCCGGACTAAGACACATCTTCAGAAAACCGATTTGAATGGTATATAACCACCTAGGAATGTGGCTCAAATCGTAAAAGCAAAAAAAGAAAATCTGATTACAGTCTGGATCTGTCTGGAAAAAATAGATTTGGGTTGCCAGTCTGAACATAGTCAGTCGAAGCAATCCTGAAGCCCACATGAGCCACCTTCTGACCTTTTTGGCTTTGCCTGTATTTATAATATGTACAGTGTTGTAGTAGTGGTCCACACAACACTGGCACCTTACTGAGGAACAGGAATATACTGAATATACATAAGTAAACTATGCCCCTCCCTTCTCCCACCTCTCTCATCATTCTCTATCCGTGGGTTTAAACAGGTTTTGGCACCCCGCTGATGAAACAGAACGCCCAGCTAAATAGACTTTGTCTCGCTTCATAAAGTCTGCTTGCTTTTTAGGATTCCCCCCTTTACTTCCTTATTATCTTCTCTCTATGTTCCTCTAATTTAAACATAACCTGGTCCAACTCTATTAAGTGAACACAGTCAAGACAAAAGTGATTAACATTTTTTGCTTGTTTGTAATAGGTAATTTGCTTAATGCTGTGTTAATGCATCTGAGAGTAAAATGTCTGCACTTGCTGTGAATGCATAAAATTATGTTTTGCATTGTTTGTCCTGTGTGTTTGTGGGTTATTCTATTTATTTGACATTTCACTGGAGGATAAGCCCCTTGAGATGCAGCATCTCGTTTCGATGCAGCATCTCGTCCAGGGTGTCCTCAAAGCACAACACAAAACAAGAAAACAATCCAACACAGAACAAAAACATATCAACAAGGACATACACATAAATGCCCCACTACACCAGTATACTAGTATTCTTCAAATTCTTTAAATTGAAATCAAATTAAATAAGACCTATGCAAATAATCAAACATGATGCTAAAATCATAAAAGTCTTGGAACTTATATTGAACTTGTTTCTTAATCCAGGCTGTGTAAAAACAACAAACGGATAGTGTACTCTATTATGGAGTACTGCCCTTTGCTGGACTCGTGCAACATGACAACAGATGACTGGGGCAGACTTGGCAAGGATATTGAGGTAATCATTGCATTTTACACTCCATAGCTCAACCATTAACATGCCATGCCTTAGTTAATATATCCAGAAACCATTCACATTTCATCAACAGGCAATGTTTCATCAACATTCTTTATTTGGTGTCATTGTGCATGCCATAGTATGTGAAATATTCCATAATCCACAATGTGGTGTCTTGTGTGTGTGTGTGGTATTTGGCTGCAGAAAAACTATGAGAACTATGACGGTTTTGTGATCCTCCATGGCACAGACACCATGGCGTACACAGCGTCAGCCCTCTCCTTCATGTGTGAGAACCTGGGCAAGCCAATCATCCTCACTGGCTCACAGGTGCGAGCGGCTCTCTTCACAGGGCAGACAAATATAAACATTTCCTCAGATCTATAGTCGTTTATTAGCCCTCTGTTTAAAGATAAGAGCCTGCTGATAAGAGCCTGTTTTTCAGGTGCCAATCTACGAGATGAGGAACGATGGCAGAGACAACCTGCTGGGGGCGCTGTTGATCGCCGGACAATTTGTCATTCCTGAGGTGAGTGAATTGGGCGGCATCACCTGCAAATGGAGTGAAAGTGGGAGAGAAAGTTGCTGCTCTTATTTTTAGTTGGTTAATTATTATGCAATATTTTGTTGTGGGACATGAAGGCTTTTTGGAACAATTTGTTCCCGGCTTGAAAGGTATAGCAAGTAGGTGCAATATTTTGTGCATTGAATGAGATCATTGTCATGTGTCTTTCTGTCTTCAGGTCTGCCTGTATTTCTATAACAAACTGTACAGGGGAAATCGTGTGACTAAGGTGGATGCAGGCAGCTTCAATGCCTTCAATTCTCCTAACCTGGCCCCACTAGCCAACGCCGAAGTGGATATCACAAGTAACCAAGGGGTGGGAATGGGTTCTGTTCTGTTGTTGTGCCAACCAAGGTTATTATAATTAACTAAAACTAACAAAATAACAAAAACTAGAATTGAAAAGAATAGAAATAAAAATAATCAAGAAAATGTCCTTAATTTTAGTCTTCAGTATCTAATATTTGTCTTAAGAAATTACAGGTGTGGGGAGGAATCAATAGAGGGTATGCGCATGCTTAAAGTGAATGGCACATCGAGTGGCAAAGCAACAGGCAAAGTGAGTTTAACATTGTTTAATGCAATCAGATAGGACTTTTCTGTTTGGAATGCATGGGCTGTCAAGGCCAGAAAGTATTTCTTTGCCACTCAGTAGGCGTTCTTGCATAACTTCCGGGTTTGATGATGATGTCACGCGCATACACTATTGGCACAACGACTACATTGGGGAGAAAAAGCAGGTACAAAATAATTGGCTACTCTAAAATGGCAAAAATAGCCAATCTACAGACGATCTTGTACTGCATATTCTGCATATACTTAAAATCTTTAAATCGCATATTACAACAAAAAACTAACAAAAACTAAACAGACTAAGTCTTTTCGCTAAATAAAAACAAAACTATGAAACTTTAAAAACTGAAATTGACACCATGGAGTCAAAATGAGTGAAGAATTCTAAACCGTAACAACCTTGGCTCCAACTTTGGTCTCTAGAGATGCAGACTTGAACTGTTCTCTCCATCTATCCTGCAGTCAACTGGGACACAGTGTGGAGGGCCAACACTACTGCAAAGTTCCACGTGAGCACAGAGCTGAACCGGAACGTGGGCCTGCTCAGGCTCTTCCCTGGGATCACTGCTGCTACTGTGAGTCTGTGTTGCCAGGTCTTGCGAGAGAAACGAGAAACCAGTTTTATGAAAACAAGCCCAAAAGAAGTCACTATAGGCCACATGAGCACTGTAAACCTTTATACTAGGGATGTCCCGATCACATGTTTTGCTCCCGATCAGATAACGATCATTTGATTTTGAGTATGTTTATGCCATATCACAATAGTACAATATCCCAAATTGCAGACAATATCCATTGTAATATCATGATATGGATATAATATTGATACTAGGGATGTCCCAATCACATTTTTTGGCTCCCGATCCGATTCCGATCATTTGAAAATGACGTGATCTGCCCCGATTTCCGATCACCCAATCCGATCGGGACAACCCTGCTTTATACATCTGCTATTTGAAAGTAGCCCTTCTACAAGCTCACAACGTTGTGAGTTTGTATGTAGATCTGCCATTTTCAAAAAAATATTGAAATAAAATGTGGAAGCCAGGCTCCCTGGCTTCCACATTTTAGTGAAGTAATTTTAGTGGACGCAAGCAGGGCGGTAAACGGAACAGGACGGCACGGCAGACCGGCAGCCAGAACCAGCGACGGTAACGGCAGACAGCATACGGCATCAATGTTAAAATATTAAATATTTTTACCGTTCCGTGCCGTCCAGCAGGTAGTGCCGTCTACCGCTTGCCTGATCCCATGTGAATGCAGCATTAGGCACAAATACAATTAATTTGGGGGTCCATGGCATGAAAATGTTTTTTAAATTATAATGAAAAAATGTGGAAGCTCAAGGCCAAAATAAGCCCCCCCACCCGTGAAAAAAACAAACTACCGATATTTACAAGCAATTGCACAGAAAAGGAAGCCCACAGTTGCTTATAATAAGCGCGAATGGCAACACTGCTGTGAGTTCCTTCCTGGGCAAAGGGTGATGTAGCATGGCATTAAAGTGATGCTTGACTTCCATGCAACCACAGCAGGCTTATAACTGTAGAGCAGCTGTGGTGTAATGAATAACTTCTGAACTGGATCAACAGAAATGTTCTTCATTCCCTGACGTATTCCAGAAATTGTTTGTTGTCCTTGGCCATGGGTTTGTTTGTTGTGACTCATGGGAAAAAGCTGGTATTTGTTATTTTATATTCAGCAACTCGGTTTGATCTATTGCCTCTTGTACAGATCTGACTGACTTGGCTTTCTAAGTCTGTCTAAAGCAGGGAACTGATCCGTTACAGAATTGGGAAGGATATATTTTTATATCCCTTTACTGAATTTCCTGAATAAATTAGTAATTTACTTTTAAGATAGATTATTTTGGCAGTTTTTGTTTTAAATATATAGAGATTGCACATCTACCAACTTGGCTATTTCAATCTTCACTGTATGACAAATTATATAGGGTTTAAGTCATTTTGTTCAATCAATCTCTATCCTAGGAAATATTTTCGGCTAGACTTTTGAAACTTGCACCAAATGGCAGTTGAAAGGATTAGAAAGAAGCATCTCTCTGATAACTGGACTACAGTCTCAAACGAGGAGGAGAATTGACATGTGCTTGTTTTTTCTGTTCCCTGCCTTAGAATGGAATTTATAAAGGCAACAAGCCACTGCTTTTGTCTGTAAATGTAATATATTACAGTGCTTAAATTGCATAGTACCATTACATTACATATATTCCATTACTTCAAACTTAAAGTTCTGTTTCAAAGTTGCTTTGCTTTGAAAAATGAGATGCAGGATATGGGGCATGACCAATCACCCACCAAAGACCATGAATAGGCATAGGCTCGGTAACATTTATCTTCCCGGCCCCAAAGATGCTGAAGGGAGGAAGGCTTTACTGTCTCAATCTGCTCTCACTGCCCAGGTTGGCCATCAAGATCTAGCTGCCTTTATGAGCATTGGTTTTGATTAGGCACCAGGTACTCCTGTGCCTACTGTCTCTGTTGTGCTTGGGCATCTCTTGATATCTGTATTAAAGTATTCTATCCAGGAAGAAAAAAAACAAACAAAATAAATTACTATTACTTACTGTACATCAACCCTCATCTCAAAACATGAGCACAAGTTGACTTTGAAATCCCTGCTCTTTCCTGGTGACTGTGTGATGCATTTTCCTTGCTGCCATTCCAACTGTCCCTGCTCCAGATGCCAGGGCTACTGATGTTGTATAGGGTCTCCCAGTGCCAGTCAACCATTGAGTCAGGGACTTGTTGAATAGATGGCACCAGATGGGGTTTTAGGGGAGAGGCAGGGGTGTGTGGGTTTGTGTGTGTGGGGGTGGGTTTGTGTGGAGGGTTGAGGAGTGTAGATGAAATGGAATACTAATCGCTGACATTTAACCACTCCCACCCCGACGTCCATATTTTGGGCATGACAAAAGATTTTTGAGAATAGCAGATCTACAAGCTCACAATGCATTGCATCTGTGAGCTTGTATTATTTTGCCTTTTTACTAAGGCTTAAATGGTTAATTCAAGCCTTTCAGACATGCTTCTAGCTCGGTTAGATGGATGTGGGGTGTTTAGCTGAGGATTTTGTGTTTATCTGGGTGCAGGTGAGGGCATTCCTGCAACCGCCCATGGAGGGTGTTGTGCTGGAGACATACGGCAGCGGGAATTGCCCTGACAACCGTGCAGACCTCCTGGAGGAGCTGAAGAAGGCCACAGACCGGAGTGTCATCATCATCAACTGCACCCAGTGTCTGAGAGGGAGTGTGTCGACGTCATACGCCACCGGCAAGGTGAAAACTCTTTTTCAGTATAGTAACAGTACTGCAGTCTTGAGATAGAAAAAGAAAAAAAACATTTTTGTTCCATTTCGTAATTCCCATCAGGTTCTGATAGACGCAGGGCTGATTACTGGCTGTGACATGACTCCAGAGGCTGCCCTGTCCAAGCTGTCCTATGTCCTCGCCAAGTCAGAGCTTGACCTACGGGCCAAAAAGAAGGTGTGTGAGAGCTGTAAGAGAGCATGAAATTTAAACTAACATAAGCAAAGTGAGGTTAAAATGAAAAGTTGAATGCTGTGTGTGTGTGTGTTTCTTTCCAGATGATGGAAAAGAACCTCAGGGGTGAGATGATTGCTGACCTGGAGGGAGCCAAGCTCTCTTTGAGTGACAGCCGTTTCATTCAGGTCATTGCCAAGTCTCTGAGCATCAGCTGCAAGGAGGTGAGCTGACCACCGGCTATGAGACACACAAACATACAACACAGTTTTCATCATGTTCTGACCTTTAACTGACAAGGCACCAGGTTGGGCATGCCATTATGGTCGAACATTCTTAGAAAATAACCCAGGGTTTTTGAAAATAGCACATACAACGTGCTGCAAGCTTGTATAGATGGATTTTAAAAAACGGATGAAAAAAAACATGTACACATTTCTTTGAACTACATTTTCATGTATTCAGTCAGCTAATATCCCGCACGCACTTGTCTCTATGTAGGAGCTGGAAGCCATCCGAGATGCCCTGACGCCACCCCTGGCTTGTGCCGCTGCCAAAATCGGCGATGTGGAGGCTTTGGAGGCCATCAGGGAAATGGTGAGCAGCCATGTGTGGTTGCGTTTCCACACTTGGATAATCATTAACCGTTGTGTGATTGATTGAAAGATCATGTAAAAAGCCGCTTTGCACCAACAGCGAAGCTGTGTCTGGATGTACATGGGATGTTACATGCAGTGCTTTGGCCTCTCAATCGGTTTGAAAAAATATAGCGTATACGTCGTCTATGTGACCAAACTGGTAATGCAGGCCCATCCATTTCCTGAGAGAGTCACATGTATGTCTGCTCTGGCCTGTCTAGCCGGAGTACAACCACTGTATGAGAATATATTTATGAGCATATCGTTGGACTGAAACCTTGTATCTCCATATTTCAACTTCTTATGTTTTGTCATAAATTAATGTTGTTCTTCATCATACAAGAGTGTCACACAAAATTGGACCTGAACCCGTCAGGTTATTTTCTTTCGAAATAACCCATTACAGGCCTGACCTATTATTATTATTATTATTATACATAATTAAATCTAGTGGCTATGAAGCAGCCTTCATTAAGTTGAATGTTTTCACCTCAATGAAAATGGAATCTATGGTTGCACAAGCGTGCTTAGATTCCATGGGAGGTGCAGTTTGATACGCTGTCTGTGTGCTCTCCTCTCCGATTCACTGAACTGACAGCATAAGCAGCAAAACTTTGTTCCTCTGTGTATTGCGCTACTGTAATCTGATCCCAGGTCAGTCTAGTCATCGCAGAACTTCACAGCCCGAGTGAGCCCCGAGGCGAGGGCATCTGCTCCTTTCACACATTACAGCCAGCATAGATGGATCAACGATTTGTGTATTAGCTTGTCTGGCACCTAGTTGATCACGGTGAGCAACTGCACGTAGCCAGTAAACAGAGCTGCCATTGAGTTGTAGGAGGCGAGCAGTTAATACCCGTTTTCCATTGCCAACACAATAGCAACGGCTAGACCAGCGGTCGGCTGAGAGCGCCAGATCAATCATTAAATAGTGCGTGGACAAACGGGACATTCTGACCATTCTGATGCTCCCTCTGGCACCTATAGTCCCAGCTAAATGACTGATAGTTAGGAACCAAAGAGTCCCTTACGGGTATGTGATAATGTGACTCTTGAAATGATGAATGAAAATTTTAAATATTTGCCTTGTATAGGTTGTTAATGGTACCCCAGCTTATTATGAAAATAAGCTGTATGATTGGTCCGTTTTGAACAAAATGCCACTAATCACAAACGTGCAATTTCCGTGAAATTATACACGCACATTTCCACTAGGCCAAGGACGACATGCCACTCATTTTCCAAATCTGCCTCACGGTGGCGCTATAACAGGGCAATTCCTGTTTTTACCTAGAACTGTACAACTTTGTATGCACACTCTCTAGAGGCCATGGAAAAACATTTTCCCTGCATCCCTCCACATTTGCCGGTTAAAGCACCACCATGAGGCCGATGTCTGCAAAACACATTGTTTATATTAGTCAGATTTCATCCAAATCTCATGCAAATCGGAAACACGTGATCTCTGTAGTCATGTGATCAAGACGCATTTTGCCAAATATCACACACACTCCTATCCTCCTGGTGGAGACCTGTGCCCAGGAAGGGCACTGTATCTAGTTGTGCAATCTAGTGTGTGCATCTTTAAGATTATAGAGAAGATAATCTTATAAAATTATCCAGTGGGGAAGGGGGGGTGTGGCAACCAGATTTAAAATGTATTATGGTGGGCTTTATGTATATGAAACTGGGGGTCCTAGAAATGAAAAAGCTTCAGAATCACTGAGCTAGCTACAGCAGTGTTCTTTGTTGATGCTGTCAGTGCAGGCCATGTCATTGATTGTAGTCAACGGAGGTAGGGCTGATTAACTGAATATACTGCAATTTACCCCCACATCTGTGGTAAGCTTTGACCATAATGATAGTTCCCAGAAGTTGCAGTCAATTTGGACACTTTTCACTCGTGAAATTGTGGTCTTTACCATTTGTTTGGAATTAAAAGCATTTCTTTAACATTTCTTTCTCTAGAAAGGTTTAATTCACAAGAATTTACTTCAAAAGGTGTGCATTTAAAAGTTGGCCTTTAAAAAGTTAGCATTAAAAATCTGCATTAGAAAAAGGTGGTGCAATTATATTTTCTTCAGCATGGAACATCCTGACTGCTGTATCTCAGCATACATCTACCTTGACATATTAAGTACTTATAAATCCTATATATAATTTACTGGCGTCTCCCAGGGGTCTATAGGCCCCCTTCTTTTTTCCCCTCTACACCAAATCTATTTAGTTTGTAGAACGGGGACACTATGGTTCATGTGTTTAAATGCCTCCCTGGGGTTACAGCATAAGATATTTAATTTTTAATTTGACGTTCTCTTGTTATTCAGGGCAGTATCCTGAGTCTGGGTGACTATGATGGACGCACCCCTCTACATATCGCTGCTTGTGAGGGTCACCTGAAGGTGGTGCAGTACCTCCTGAGCCACGGGGCCACCGTCTATGCTAAAGATCGTTACGGGGACACACCCCTACGCAACGCTGTCCGCTTTAGGTAACACTGCTCAGTTCACACAATTAATGGATGATGACTTTGTGTGTGTGTCTATGCATGTGCGTGCTCGTGTGTGTGCGTGGGATTAATGATATAATTTGTGAAGACTTAAGTGTGGCAGTTAAAATCCCCCTTTGGCCATTAACAGCCATTTTACATACCTTATCCTCATCCCAGTCTTGAATGGAAATATGTTGTTAATAGCGTGTGTGTGTGTGTGTGTGTGTGTGTGTGTGTGTGTGTGTGTGTGTGTGTGTGTGTGTGTGTGTGTGTGTGTGTGTGTGTGTGTGTGTGTGTGTGTGTGTGTGTGTGTGTGTGTGTGTGTGTGTGTGTGTGTGTGTGTGTGTGTGTGTGTGTGTGTGTGTGTGTGTGTGTGTGTGTGGGGGGGGGGGTCGTTAGGTCTATTACATGGTAGGGAATCCGGTTCAGTTCATTGACAGTCACCTCCAAAGAGCGATGGAGTAGACACTGTCAGAAGGGCGTTGAAACCAGAGGAGAGATTCTTTAATGGAATTTAGAGGCCAAGCAATAATTATAAGCTAATTAGGCTAATTGTAATGTTTCCAGTCCAGGCGGGTGGTGTTTATTTTTATCAAAGTTGTGATTATTTTGTGTTGTCTTTCAATGACATTGCTCTAATTGTTTCTCGTGGCCACGTGCTGTCATGTTGGAAATGTGTGTGCGCACTGTGTACGGTTGTAGGATGGCTGTTGGCACTGCATGTATTTACTTTGTCTTTGTAGATGTAGACTTAAAGAGAGAAACTGTAACTGTAACTGAAGTAGATGTAAGTAATGTAGTTTATTAAAAAAAATACGGGTGGCAGCTACCAATTCGATCGGATCAAAACATGGATTAAAGAATATAAACCCTGGAAAACGTAGGCTACGGTTCTGGCAGGCTAGCCGATTAATTCAAGCCCGCCAGTTACTACGGTTCTGGCGGGCTTCGTGTTAAGAACTGTATTTGCCTGAACCGTGCACACGCCACTGTATTACTTTGGACTACTCAACTGAGCTTGCTCCTCTTCCTTTCTTCAAATTACCTATTACACACACACACACACACACACAGTAAAAAAAATGAATACATTATCACTGAGGATTTTACTGTGTAGCAACTACACCTGCAGATACACACACCTCGCCTACCATGCCATTGCCATACCCATTTTCGTTTACGTCATTTGGCTGTGAAATGATTGTTTTTTAGAACAGGAAATCAGAAAGACTCTTAAGTCAACACCATGTGACTCCTTTTGGTGACATTCACATTCCACACGCCACTACAATGTGCTAGGTGCCCATATAAGGAAGGACAGGTTAGAGGTTGAAGAACAAAAGAGAGGTGTGTCCTCTGAACCAGTCTTACCACCCAGCTCCCAGTTTCTCACAGATAGTAGATACTGGTTTGCTGACACTTCACAGGAAGTGTGTTTTTAAGTCCCCAATTATTGTATCTGTGTTTTACATCTTACAGCCCAAGGCTAACCCACTCCTGTAAACAATTACAGCTTGAAGCTGCAGTCATGAGTAACATGCTTAACATGTTGAGCTCTACATTGATTTTAAAAACGTATAAATAAAAAAATCTTTGCCCTCTTCTTCCATGGAGCTGCTGAAGTCACTGTGGGTGCGTTTGGAATTAAGCTCTGAGAATATGCTTTGATTTCAGAATGCTCTGGTGTTGACGTCAGAGTAGATACTCAGGAACTAATGCTGCCATTTTAAATTTCTTTCAAATTAACGTTAATTCATCCCATGAATAAATATTATTATTAAATGTTTTATTATTAAATATAGAAGCTTGTTGAATACTGTCTGGAGTACCAACAAGTTGCAACCATGTTGGATGTTACTTGGAGTGGTACGTTTGAGCTCTGGGTTCTCCCAGAGCTCAGCTCTCTGGAATTTCAGAGCATCAGCGTTCAAAAATTCAAACGACCAGAGAGAGTCCCGGATGCATTCCAATTTTCTAATGCACCGTATGTAGCTCCTGTATGGGTGGTTAACTGTGAGGGCGTAGAGAACCTGTCCCTACCTGTCTGGTGACAAATCACTCTGACATCACATAACCTCTGTCAGTACAATTTCAGAAGCTAGTTTGAAGATGCTACTTTTGTACTAAAACAAATTACAATTCAGTAACATTATAAAACTAGAAAAAGTGCCCTTCTGGGCACAGGTCTCCACCAGGAGGATAGGAGTGTGTGAGATGTTTGGCAAAATGTTTAGGAGTAATATAAACATGTTTTTTTGTTTTGTTTTGTTTTTTGCAACAATGTTCTTCATTTTGTTGAGGAAATGCAGAGCCAGATCACTCATCGAATCTCTGAGGATAGAATTCTGGATGAGCAGGACATGTGCAGCATTTTGAACGAAACGGGCCACTCCTGAAAACGTTAGAAGGCAATGTTAGCCAATCAGTGTAGAATCTGATAAAACCAACAGACTCGTCTTGATCACATGACTACAGAGATCATGTGTACCGATTTGCGTGAGATTTGGATGAAATCTGTGTGACTAACATAAGCAATGTGTTTAGCAGAAATCGGCCTCATGGTGGCGCTATAACCGGCAGATGTGGAGGGATGCAGGGACAATGTTTTTCCATGGCCTCTAAGGAGTGCGCATACATAAGTTGTATACAGATTGATGAAGTTATAGCTAAAAACAGGAATTGGCCTGTTATAGCGCCACCATGAGGCTGATTTGGAAAAGAATGAGTGGCATGTCGTCCTTGGCCTAGTGGAAATGTGCGTGTATAATTTCACGGAAATTGTGTGTTTGTGATTTGTGGCATTTTGTTCGAAACGGACCAATCATGTGAGCTTTGGAAGCCAATATTAGCCAATCAGGATGGAAGATGGGAAATTGTGCAGATCTGTGTTGATCACATGACTATGGAGATAGTGTATACCGAATTGTGTGATGTATGGATAAAATGTGTACGAGTAATCTACAGAAATGTGTTTTGCCTAAATCAGCCTCATGGTGGCGCTATAACAGGCCGTTGAGGAATATTTGGGGCAGAGGTTCGTCGTTGGCATCCATGGAGTGTGTGTGCAAAGTTTGGCATGGATCGTTGGCATGGATCGGGCCAACGGTACCGGAGATTAGCTGATAACGGACGGACGGACGGAAGGACGGAAGGAAGGAAGGACACACACACGGACGGAGTGCAAAACATACTCTCTCCCCATGCCTTCGGCCTGGTGGAGACAATGATAGTCCAGAATTGTAATAGATACTTTTCACAGCAGACATTGGGTAAACACAGGGTGATGGGTAAACACAGCTGAAGTTTACAACTTTAACCACTTAAACACTATATACTTGACCACTCCAGGGTGCCCCAGGGGTCTCTACTGTTTCTGCCATCTTCCAACAGAGCATTTTTGTTGAATGTCTGCCTTATTACATGGCCAGAATAGGGACGCCAGGCTCCATTTTGTTTAATGTAGGTGTTACTGTGTGCCAGCATGGACAGCTCCTGTACAGTTAGTTTCATACAGAAATAAAGGAATCACACCCGTGTGAAGTGAGTGGTGCAACTCAGTGTGGGGGTCCCCGGAAGTTCCAGACCCACAGGATCGCGGCCAGGGTGCCGGCCTGGTTACCATTTGGGGGTCCCGGGGGAGTCCCTGGGGGATCCTCGGAACATCCAGACCCCCAGGAACGCGCCCAGGGGACCCACGCCACGTCCAAAACGGTTGAGAAATGACAGAGTTACCGTGTGGGGCTCACTCTACTCACTGTACTGTACTGGCACACCCGAGATCATCATATATACAGTTAATTTGTGCGTGTGTTAGGTTGCGCACAGGTGGTGAAAAACAACCATGCTATTTTCGTGCTCATACCCACCCAGCCAGGCAGGCAGCCAGCCAGCCACACACATAGCTCCGTAGTGGTTGCACCACTCAAAAATACAGAAATCGATAAATAAAACGGACTCACAATTAACATCATTACTTTCAGCTGTGTTTGTAAAGGGACCATCAGCCCTGGTATAATACTGAGAATGTGTACATGGTTTTATTGTTTTAATAGACAATGATTATTTTGTTCATGTTTCATGATGGCCGTAATATTATTGGTTTATAGAATAAATAATAATAATAATCTTCTTTGTCTCCTAACCACACAGACACATGGATGTAGTGAAACTGCTAAGGAAGACAGGAGCCCATTTCTCTAGAGATGAGCTGGAGGAAGCAGGCACTGAACTGTGCAAGTAAGACTGTGTGTGCGTGTGCGTGTGCGCGTGCGTGTGTGTGTGTTAAAAACTAAATTCATGATTTTTTTTTTTTTTTATGATTTTACTTTTCACTTCTTAGTTCCTAGTTAAATTGTAGATATGCTGGTCCCATAATGCGCTTGAGCCTTAGATCCTCAGATAGGACCCCATAGATTGTTACTAAAACTCGCATTACCTGGGGCGATCAGGCTTTTGTGGCCCGGGCACGAATGCTTTCAAACGCCCTTACCTGATGATCTAAGGCTAGCAGAGAAACAATGCACGTAGTCTCCCATAGCTGAATGGGTAGAGAGGCAGCCTGGGAAACAGAAGGACCCGGTTTCGCATCGTCGTCTTCGAAGTGTTCCTGAGCAAGATACTTAACCCCTTTCTGCTCCCCGGGCGCTGCCAGTGTAGCGCCCACTGCTCCAGTCCTAATGCTTAGGATGGGTTAAATGCAGAGGACACATTTCACTGTGTGTGCAAATATAATTTAAGAACACTTGTTCTTTACTTCAACAGTACCAATGCCATTATTCTTAACCTAGTGTAGCAGTCACAAATTTGAACTCTTCAGGAAGCACATTCCATAGTTTACACGCCATGACAGCAAAAGCTTGTTCCCTCTTGACATATCTTACAACTAGAAGAGACTTTTCCCCAGACCTCAGGTTACAAACGGGCTCATAAGGAATTAAAAGGTTGGAAATGTAAAATGTGCTTTTAATGTCATAAGTACATTTATTTTATCAATTCTAAAATGTGTATAGGCTGCCTGTGGATGGATGCTACTGCTGGAGTGATTTGCTGAGTTTCTTTCCATTCACTTTGTAACAGCATTGTTATGAACACGCTGAAACAGGAATAGATAGAATTACAGTAGTCCAGATGAACAGATATAAAATGGCTTTCTGAATTATCTTTAAATGACAGGAATGCTCTGATTTTAGAAATTGTTCCAAGTATATGCGTACATATAGTATACACATCATGAGTATTTGTTGCATGCAAGCATGTACGTACTTCAACAGCCCGCAAAAAAACACGTAAGAGCATGTTCTCAGCTCTCCCAGCATTGACCCATCCTACATAGCCGTCACAGGTACGACCAGTTGTCCCAGTCTTGCGTAAACAGCAGGAATCTTGTTCAGCAGCATAGCTGTGAATCTCTTCAACATCTCCAACGTCAGCAGTCAGAGGAGACACTGGCTGGTGCCCATTTACTTTTTGTTTATCTGGATGATACATTTTTATAAAGCTTTGAGTTGATACAATCGAGTTCAGCTTGTATCTACTGTTTCAGAGGTGAATACTATGAATATTAAGAAGAAGAATATTAAGCTCTGTTGACATAAAACGAAAACACGCCAGCTTGTTTACACTCATAAAATAACTGGTATTATTCATGAAGCATGTTTCTGTTAAACTGTTCATTTCTTACTTACTACTATACAAATAAATAAAATGACACAGAACTGATATACCTGATATGAACCCTAGTGTCCCTATTCTGGGTCAAACATTCGGCAAAAATAATAATATTAAAATAAATCTACAGGCTCACAACGTGTGTATTGCGTCATGTTATTGCTTGTAGATCAGCTATTCAAAAGGAACTCTGGGTACTACACACTATTTTATTTTATTATTATTCATTTGATGGCACAATTTAGTTGGAGTTGAAGTACATTTCAACAAATAGGTGTGTGTAGTCAATGCAATTTAAATGTTACTATCCTTTTCTTTTTAATAAAGCGTGTACTTTTGTAGTAAGTTAACCCTGTCATTTGCTGTTGTTTTCAGAATAGCAGCCATCGGTGACCTGGAAGGCCTGGAGATTTGGAGTGTGGCTGGAGCTGATCTGAATAAACCTGGTTATGATGGACAGACAGCCAGTGGAGTGGTGAGTTTGGGCATAATGTAGTAATTGAAAATGTCAATGTAGTGTTCTCAATGTAATTGTAATTATCACTTCTCCCATAGAAAGGTGATGGCCAACACTCCCTACATTTGCTTATGATTTTGTATCTTGGTGTTATTTTTTTATGCTCCGTATGTTGATGAATTGAATACATAGGACGACAATGGAAACAAGTCCTCAGGACCTTTTTTGTGTTAGCCATTTAGCCCAAATGTATGACTGTTCACTGTATCCATGTTGTTTACATTTCTGACCAATAAAGTATTCATTCTAATCTAATGTCTGCTAGTAACTTTGATTACTTGGACCTTTCTAGGCACAGGCTCTTGGCAACAAGGAAGTGGTGATGTGCATAAGACAGCTCATGAGCCCCAAAGCCCAGGTAACATTTGTTTTCCAGTCCAGCAACTACTGTACATGCCTTTTATAATTTAAACTCAAATCGGCCACTGTTCATAGTCACTGTTCAGATTCACTGTTTAGACTCACTGACTCAATGTTCATACTCGCTTTTTAGACTTGCTGTTTAGACTCGTTCAGACTCGCTGTTCAAACTCGCTGTTTTTAGACTTGCGGTTTAGACTAGGTTTTTGCATAAGATGCTCTGTACCAATCTAGCACTGACATCAATTGCACTATGATTCTCCAGAATAATGTTAATGTTCTCCTTCAACCGCATGTCTTTCTTGCTGTTCCAGAACGTATTTGATGAATTTAATGAGTATGATGAGTATGATGATGATGAGGTAAATGACCCAGAGTGGAAGTGTTTCTCCCGTATCGAGAGTGAGATCTCTCTTAGCATGGCTCCTGTGATTGCCTTATATGGGCTTCCCTTACACCTTGTGCTGTGACTCATGCATTTTGTGTTCCATTAATTTTGTGTGGTGATATTTAGTCTTTACCTGACCATTTTGAATGCCAGCTTGGGTTAATACTGGCAGCACAGATGTTATCCTAAAAGTGCTGCTGCATCAAATAGTTTTAATCTTTTTGCAATCCATTATATTGACTCCTCGGGTGGAGCAAGGCTGTTGTTTTTTGCAAAAATGAATTAAAATTTCAATGTGAAAGTGGTTTTCAAATAAAGCAACTTCTTATTCACCATTTTAATAATTGCTACACAGATATGACCTAACCTTGCTTCACCCTCCCCCACCTCCCCACCTTTTTTGTGCTATGCTGTGGGGGGGGGGGCTCATATATACTTAGTTGCATGCCAGTGTCACAGCTAAAATAGCAGATTTACAACAAGTTCATGCATTGTGATGCTGCAATGAGATATGTGACCTGTTTATTTTTTTCTCTCTTCTCAGAATGGCGGAGTGATTGAGTTCAAGGCATCACCATCTGGGTGCTAGGATGGTGCTGGTCTGCTGGATGAAAACAACTGGACCTGTCTGCTTCATTTATACACCCAACTTGTTTTCATCAGTCTGTACTCAAGTTTCACATTGTCTCTAAGCCTGATTTATACTCTGTTGTGCAGCGGCATCGCATGCCTAAAATAGCAGATCTACAAGCTCACAAAGCCTCACATTGCAACGTGTTGTGAGCTTGTAGCTTTTTACGGCAAGCGTCACTGGCACAACTAAGTATAAGTCAGCATTAGGCTAATGTACTTTGTTGCATGACCCTTCCACTCGACAAAACATATTTATTAATTCTATTTTTTTAAATCTTTCTTCTGCTGAAAAATCATATGTAATTTGTTGTGTGATTCTGACAGGGTCATGCGGGGAAGTATAAAATGAGCCTTTAGACCGTAAACATATATACCTGTAAAATTCCATATTACTTAAAGCCATATAGACTTGCTTTAGTTTGGGCCCTAATCTAGTGTCCGTCCAAAACTCTTCAACAACAGAAGTATAGCACAGTGCCCAGAGTGGGCAGCACTACTGTAGCACTAGGTGTGGGTGTTGTACCACAACAGTTTGTGTATATGAAAACATGTTATCATGTTGAATGTTTGAATCCTATGTTTTTACTACAAAGTATGAAAGACAGACCATATAATGTAACATCACATTAGTTAATTTGAGGCAACTTTGAATAGATTAGCATTGGATGTATTCTGTAAAATACCAACAATATTTAAGGTTCTATTCAAACACATTTTATTTGCATCTGTTCAGAGCTAAAATGTCCATAATACGATTACAATGACTTATTTATTGAGTTTGTCCGGAATGGATAGCTCAGTAGGTTGAGTGCTCACCTTTGAATTGCACATTTCTGACTTTGATCCTGGCCATCGTCAACTCAGCCTATGCGTAACATGGCTTGGAAAACATAATGGTAAACATTATGGTAAAGTGCTGGGAGCTGGTTGTATGTGTGGCGTACTGGCGTTCCACCTCAGGTAGTCCTTCTCTCAGGGGTTTGGCACATAAAAGGATAGACGCCCTTGTTGCTTGGCTGATACTGACAATAAGCTAACTTTCTTATGTTAAAGGGTGATTTTGTAGGCAGGGGTGTGTTAAACTGGACACAGTAGGGTCATGTCCATACTTTTAGTTTGGATATGAGCAACAGAAGCCACATCTGAACCTAGCATATAGTTTTACATGTAGGCATTGTAGTAAGCAAAACTGCAATAACCATCCATGCTCATCCAGCCAGTTTCTATACTTGCTGCCCCAGCTTGAAAGCCCACATACCTCACTACACTTCATGTCAAATTAAGACTATTGTGTGAGCTGTGTAAGAATTTCCATCCTTGCTGTAGTGTCTGCTTTCTTTTATCTGGAGTGTTTCATTTAAATTTCCTCATTTAGAGCCTTTGGCAGATTGTGCTGGATTTATGCCAAAAATGGTTATAGTGTTAATCTCTGCTGCTCACCAACCTTTAGTTTGTTCAAATGAAATTGCCATGGCAATTCAGGTCATTTTGCAGTGCTTTTATGTTATTACATATTACATGTAATTCTGCGATTACACATAGCTATAAAGAATGGCTATATTTTGATGATTTACTCAGTTGTGTGGGTGTAAATTATTTGCTTTTACTGCTGTGTCCACTGCTGTTCTGGTTATTTTCCAGTGATTTATTGTGAAAATATATGGATTTGTCAGTAGTCTTCTTTTTTTATTTACTGTTAACTGTTTGGTGTCTCTGCTGCTTCACATGTTAGTACTACTGCAGTTATTGAATATTGAATGTTGTAATGTTGATTATAATGACACAATGTAGTCTTGAGCATACATAAATAAAATATATTTCACATTTCCTGTGTGATTTGAATGTGATGTGGCTGTCCATATGAATGTATCTTAAATTGTTGGAGGTCACTTTCATTAGTGTGCAGCCCATGGTCCTTGGCTACACATTGGCTATATAAAGAATGGATATATTTGGGTGATTTACTAGGTTGCTAAATTATTTGCAACTTATACTGCTGCTGTGTCCACTGCTGTTCTGGTTATTTTTCTGTGATGTATTATGAAAGTGTATGGATTTGTCTTTTTTTGCCCAGATCCCTGGCTGTATTCGCTAAAGGAATGTGTTCAGAATAATAATGGGATGCTAGTATCGACAGCATAGGCCCTTTTTACTAAGAGAAATCCCCAATCAATTGCACCCAGGCCAGGCTAACACTGATCTGCACACGCTTTTGTCTGCATGTCTTTCTCTACTATATGTTTCCACTAATACAAATGGATGTAGCGACAAAGATAACATTTCAATTGCACGTGGCTGTGAAAAATGTCTCAGCCCATTAGAAGCTATAGTGTTTGCCATCTGTGTCGTCAGGGCGGCTGCCGGATAAAGCTTTTGCTGATGGAACCCAGCTCATCCGGTCTGACCAGCATGGTCTTCATTCTTCTCTGAATGAGAGGCTTGTATGAGCCTACCCCAAAACACTATATAAAGACCTGTTCCACTCCTATAAGACACTCAGTCCAGGATGGGACAACGCAAGGATGTAGAGTTAAAGGTAAGCTCAGCTCTTCATTTGTAATTGATAGGCAGGAGGTCATGACCTAAAATATCCATGAATTCAAGTCTCCATGGGGTGAGTAATCGATAGGGAAAAAAGTCATTTTTGTAGTGTAAATGTAGTTACTGGGTCCTGGCCAATGGCCATGTTTCTCAAATCGATCCTATAGCGACTCACAGTCGGGGGCTGTCATTTTGTTTCACTTGTTGTGCCTGTAAAGCTTATAGCCTAACAGGGATTAAGGGGTATATAACTGCAAATACATATGAGCATGTTTAGTTGAGTGGATGACTATAAGTGTCTCATATAGCAAACAATCACGGAATCTAAAGCTGTTTTTTTTGTCATCAGGGTGTGGAGGACGATGGTGATGAAGATTCTGTGAAGAAGCCTTATAGTCTTTCTGGTTAAGTGGTTCTTAACAGTTCAACAGTTCTTTGCCAAAATTGTGAAATGTTTAGGACCACTTGACCAGGTGGACAAATGCTGCCACAATGGAACTGGATTATGAAAAGTGACAACTCTCCAGGTCTTGATATCTTCTTATAGGCTGTATTTTACAATGTATCTCTCTCTCCCTTTCTCTCTCTTAAGAGAGAGAGAGGGAGAGAGAGAGAGAAAGAAAGAAAGAGAAATTAAAAGTAGTAATTACTACTTTTCATTTCTCTTTCTTTCTTTCTCTCTCTCTCTCTCTCTCTCTCACTCTCTCTCTCTCTCGCGCACACACGCACACACACACACACACACACACTCACTCACTCACTCACTCACTCACTCACTCACTCACACACACACACACACACACACACACTCACTCACTCACACACACACACACACACACACACACACACTCTCTCTCTCTTGTCTGCCCCTCTTGTGTAATACTGCAGGGCAGTAAAACGATGCATGCTGCTAGCGGTAATTTTATTCCACAGGCAGACATATGTTGATTATTGTGCTGCTATGGTGTCATTGTCTTATCACTCGTACTGTTGTTTTGGTTCATGACCAGTAATTAAAACAAGTCAATAAAGAACAAATTGCCTATGTGAGTTTGGAGCGTCCGGCCTGTGTACTGTGTGCCCGCGGGGTGGTCGCTGTCCATTGTCCTGATCCTGAAACATATGTGCCATTCCCTGTATAGAATAAGAACAGTAGAACAGTTTAATCAACAATGAGGTTTCAAGACAAAACACACGATCGGTTACTTATTATTTTTTTTACAAAAAGTTAAGTAAAAAAAGGGGGACAAAGATCGAACTTCTGACCAATAAAGGACTCAAAATTAGACACGGTCTTCATAATCCAAATTCGTTTTCCAGGGAGTAAGATTGCTTTGATGTAGCCTATATATGCTGCATAAATAATTCATAGGAGCGGTACCGATTATTCTTCTTCCCATCTAAACCACTCCTTTCTCTCTTTGATCTCAGCAGTGCGCTATCGCTGTTGCTAAACGTTTCTCACGAAACCGCCTGCATTTTGGAAACGCTAAATATTTTTGCAGGATAGGAGTGGCATTAATGAGCGGCCCTGAGCGATGTCCCTCCCTATACGTGAGCCTCCTGGGCAGCAGATGTATAGCAGTGTCCCCTGGGATCCGATCCTTGGAATTTCATCAGCAGTTGGGCTGGGGACTGACCCAAACCTCTGCTCCGAGTCTGAAGAAATCAGTGGTTGACGTGGTAAATCAACTTTGGTATGGATTGCAATTATCACCCGAACACAGAACACAACCCATCCCCGCCCCCGAACAACTGTTGTCGCGTGTTTTGTTTTGTGCATAGCAGCATATGAGAGAGAGAGACTGGTGGCACGCGTGCATGCGCCACGCGGTCTGTGTGTTGTGTGACATGTGGCGAGGGTAATCGGAGGAGTTCGTCAGTGATGGAAGAAGTTGGCCTACTCATGTTTTACATATGCAATAATGTAATATTCAGTTGCATCATGTGATTGGAATTCAAAATGTACTTGTGTAAGGGCCATTTGCACCAAGAAAGTTTAAATAGTGTTAATCAAGTATTTGTATCAAAATATATGCCTATACTTAAAGTACCAAAAGTAGAAAGTAGGCCAACTCTGCATTAGGCAGAATGTCCAATTTCACAAGTTTTCAAATGTATATAAAATCTTTGGAAAATAGCAGATCTACAAGCTTATTGAGGCTGAGGCATTGTGTTCAAATGTTCTAATGCAGGTGAGTTGATGTTAAATCGTCCACAGAAGCATATTGCGTAATTCTATACCACAAGCAGACACGTCCTTTTTAGAGCATGGTTAAAGGCTAAAGAGGCCAACTGTATAGTTGTCGGTTATGCGAGTATAGAGGCTATAACACAACTCTGAGTTAATAGAGTAGCCTATCCAATCAGTCTAATTACCATTGACACATAATAGATCTAAGGTCACACATACCTATAGGCTACTTCCTAAATCACCCCATTTAACCTGTCCTAATGCGCTGCGCACATCCTGCAATGAAATACATTTTGACTCATGGCAGGCATTAGCAGGCAGCAAACTACTTATTTAAATAATCTTCCTCCTATGAGTTTATGTCACACTTGCAAACGCCAATATAGGTTAGTGGACAATAATATATATAGGCTATATGATATATATATAGGATATATATATATATAGGATATATAAAGCCTACAAATTATACAAACCCCTTTTTAAAGCTGGATATGTGTGTTGACCTGTATAGCCTATAACTGCCGGCTGTGCGTCTCTGGACTGCATGGTAGGCTGCAAAATGAATTGCCCTGTGGTATATAAATCATTCTAGCACCATGGTCACATCTAAAGTCATGCGTAATGAGCTATAGAATTCAATTATCTAACATAAAATGTACAGGCTATATTAAAAACCTGTACCAAGAGCCAAGTTTCTTCAATTTGTTGTTTGCAATGCTTTCTGTCCGAATTTCGAATGGGGGGTAGGTAGGGTAGGGTGTATAGTTAAATCAAATGTGTAGCCTATACCGGAGGGGGGCATGCAGCTATGAGCCGCCAGCAAATCGGGAGCGAGAGCAGCGCATCACTGATTGACAAGAGAAATTGAGAGGTAGAGCAGCTGAATGAGCGAGATGTACAGAGTCAGTGGAGAGGGGAGCGCGTCTGCACAAGGTGGTCCTCCGCTTCGCGCATAACAAGCCAGGATGGGCAAAAAAGTACTCCAATGGATGTAAATTCTGTCAATTCCGGGTGGATTATACAGTTTCCTTGTCTTGTGCATAACTGGAAAACGGAGAAAATATTTTACGCACAAATATTGCCCATTGAGTGCAGAGTCTGGTGGAAACTGTGATCTCTCTCTCTCGGATTCTATCTGCGTGTGTTGGGGATTATCTTTTGGATATTTTTGGGTATGAGAACAGCCGAATGAAATGGGTCTACAAATGAAATAGATTCCCAAAGTGTGGAATATTTGGCGACATACATATTCCATATGGCTTTACCAAACTCCTCTGGGTCTCCTGAAGCTGAGACGCCCAACCCCAGTCTTATAGAACTGGGAACATTCTTCGTGGACTCCGATTTCATATTTGGATTTACAAGTCACTTGCTAAGGAAAAACAAACAAAGGGTAAGGGTACGTGTTCTCTGTTTTTGATCCATATAGCTTAATTGTTATTATTATGTCATGCAGGCTATAATTAAAAAGGCAATGAGAAATAAAGAATTGTTCCAGATCGTATTACAGTCCACTGTCCATTCAGGACCACGAACAGCGCACCAGCGCACCATCCGCGCCCCCACCACTAACACGCGTCTTTGCAGGGTCAACTTTAATACCCGTTTTAAGGGTTCAACCGTTCAAGTTTCAACACTTAACCAATTTTACAGGAACTAGTGTCTACTGCGACTCCATATCAACCAGTAGGCTTAGGCTACCCACAATTAGTGTAACGATACGGTAGGCTAATGTCATCGTTGGATGAATCTGATGATGCAGAGAATAAATCTGGATTTACAGACAAGCCGTGGTGATCTGACATCCTTTCATAAGCCTATTATAACAACCGATTTAAGAATTAATTTTTAACACGATTTATGGAGTCGTGGTAACTAAAAAACAAGATTTATGGAGTCGTATAGTAACTATAAGTTTGATGATGCCAAAATGACTGTCTCTTTACTTGACAAAGCTAAAAGTGTCACACAAGTTCCTATACAGGACTGTGAAAGGAAAGGACATTTTTTATATTCCCTCTTGTTTTAGCTTCACATTCATAGGCCTATATAGGCTATGATTAATACAAAATGATATGACTAGGCCTATATAAATTATATAAAGGCCTATATGCTATAATAATAATAATGTAAAAATAAAAATCTATACCCTCGACAGAAAAACAAAACATTTGATGAACTTGAATTGGACCTCATTCTGTTAAACCAGCCAGGTCGCCCATCATTTGCTACCAGTTGCGCTGTCAAGCGTAAAGCCGGTGGGTAGAGCTCTATAGACAAAGGGAGGACTGTAGGCTGTCTGTCCTAAATGGGTCAATGGAGAGAAGGAAATGGGGAATCTGAGATACCGAGGGAGTCAAATCAGGTGGCCAGCCCCCTTACATCATCCACATGAAATATTAAAAGTTTACCACTTAAATATTTAACATATAGAGACAGTAGACCCCCACCCTCCCATTTGGAAGAATCGCTTTGCTCTGCATACACCAGCGGGTGGCGCCAAAGTCCCAAGAACGACACGAAGCACAGCCTCTAACAGTCAACAGTTGATGATAGGCGTATTAGTGTATTCTGATGTACTCAACTCAGCAGCATGTGTGTAGCCTAACATATACTGATATAATACCGCAACATAGCCCGAATGAGGTGGCTATTTGTAGGGTATTGTGTTTTAAACCTTTCATGGTTTTATTTTATGTTTTACTTGTGCTTTTAAAGGTAGTGTAGGGCAGGCTACTAGGCTTAAGTGTAATTTTATGGTTAAAAAATATATTTTAATAAAAAAGTTAAAAGCTCTAGTCTAGCCTATATATTATGTTAGTAGCCGAATAATTTCCAGTGAGGGTTCACTTCAGTAACAGGGGTATCCCCATGTCTCTTCAATAAACAAAACATTGCAAAATGTTCAGGTGGTTTGTCAATTTAATGCAGAGTCATGAGAGAGTAGCCTAACCATTTATCAGATTAAAATGTATAGTGCTCCAGCTCCAAATTTGTAACAGAATAGAGGTACAGGTACATTAAATTATACAATATTGCTAAAAGGATAACACAAAAAGCCATGATGAGGGCTTGTTTCCATTGTGGTGGTCCTGTGTATTAAATTAATCGACTATAGCCTATATATAGTATAGGCCTATATAAAGACATGACATACATAAATGTCTGTACCTTTAATTACTTCCATTTCACTTTGTAGCCTAAAGGTGCTTTTAATTAGGCACTAATATTATTATTGTAATTATGATTAAGATATTATAAAACGCTTCTAAATATGTAGGCTAGCTTATTGCATACAGTTTTTCTTTCATGGAGTTGCTACAATCCTTATGGTTGGCCGTGTAATAATAAATTCAGCTCGTGTGTAGTTTCCCTGCCCAGCGCCAGAAAGTTTATGAACCCCTCCCATGTCAGGAGGAGTATAGGCTATTACCGCCCCCCTGAGCACTGGTGCGCACTTCGTTGAAAAACTCCTCTGCTACTTGTAAAGTCATAGGACTTATTCCAGTTCCAACCGAGGAACAGCTATTGGTGTAACGTACAGACTGACTGACTGACAGATGACTGGTAACCGTCAGCCTCGCGTCCAAAGTGACAGCATCTACATGACCCATGGCTTTGCTCTGCGCGCAGCGGCGGAGCGTTTGAATTTAGCTGTGCACGCTGATGTTCTCTGAAGGTACAGCTTGATCTATAGAATGAGTTCTACTCAGGATGACATGGACCTTGACAACCGCAGTTTTACTGTAAGTGTTCCGTGACACATCATTTGCTATTGTAAACTGATTTGTTCTGTTCTGTAAGACTGTACATTTGGGGGCTAAAAGCTAACTTAATTAAGCCACCTGTTAATCATAGTAGACTAGTACACTACTTGTAAATTACATTCCCAATCCTTATTCTTGCGCAGGTATGTAGTGTAGGCTACAGGTAATGTATGTTCTCTTCTGTATTGACGGAGGTTGTCAAGGTGTTGGCAAACAATTCCTGAGGCTCGGCTCCAGGATGAAATGACTGAGGGGGGGCAGGTGAAAATAGCGAGAGTGCACACATCATTTTTATATAGACAGTAAAACAAGCTATATGTACATAAAATAAAACGTAAACAGAATCTGCAACGAAGGGTGCCAGGCCCCATCTTCTGGAACCCCTGTGGCGCCGGGCCACCAACACGCACTGCATGGACACCAGTTGTAGGCTACGTTATATTTAATTAGATGCCATCTGAAGCCATAGGCATACTCAAACTCTCAAAGCGTTGTTGTGACTGTGAGCTTGTAGATCGGCTTTTTTTTCTCATTTAAAAAAACTTTCAACTGATGTTGCTATGACACTCCAGTGTTGAACGAACCGGCTAAAGAACCCATATCATCTTTTCTTGTTTAAGGTGGAGGGATGTCCGAGTGGGGAGTCTTCGCTCGGTCTCGATCTAAGCCCCAGGAAGAGACTTCATTCGGCAGAGGACGCACGGTGCAGCGCCCGGCCACCCCCCGAGGGCGCGGGGTCTGTCACCGTCTCTGAGTCGGACAGGAGAGAGGAGAAAGCACGTCTGTGCCAACAATGTTTGGCGAAAGTTTCAGCCCTTCAGAAGCAAGCACAAGCTTTGACAAATCCAAGCTCATTGAAGGTCTGTGCATGACAATTTCTTGAACCTCAAATCAGCCTATAGCCTATTGCATTTTATGGCAGTAGATGTAGGCTACTAGCTTTGCTTTATTTTGACATTGCTATGTTCAGCTTCAGTCCACTAAAGTTTAAATTGACAAATGCATCATGGTGAAATAGCCAAAATTAGCTAAAGAATAAAATAAAATAAAAAATCTTGCCAAATCAACTGCTCAATTTGTATTGTCCAAATTCGGATATTGCAGGTGCTTGATATGGGTCTTTGCTTGAGATATGGGTCTTTCATTGGGATCACCAAGGCAGAGGGAGACAATAACTTTGGTGGTGATAATGAAATACTTGAGCAGCTGGTGAATGCTCACTTTCTCTGAGCTGCTGTAATAGGACATGACTCTGTAATGGGTTGGTTGCACATAAGATCCAATTTGCATTTGAACTACTTGTGTTAGGTGGATACTGGAATTATGTCCACTTTGTAATTTTGCTAACAAAGCCCTCACTATCCGCTTGTAAAGTCTTTAATGTATTTAGAGGTCTACTTCATTTCAAACACTTCTCTTTTGGAGTGAAAATTGAAGGTTTTTGAGTCTTTGGAAGTGGCCCATTGTTTAGCTAAACAATGACTATCTTTATTTTGCTGCTTGGGAGGGTGTGTTTGTATGTTTGTCTCTCTCTCTCTCTGTGTGTGTGTGTGTGTGTGTGTGTGTGTGGGGGGGGGGGGGGGGGGGGGGGGTAGCAAGCTGCTACCAATGGAGTCTGCGGAGGAAGTCAGGTCCCAGTTGACCTTCGCAGTGCATTGAAAGTGTTCCTGTACGGCTGGCCCCACAGTTCCCACCACTGTTAAATATAGGCAGTCACACTGCTCTGCTCGCTGTTGTTGTGGCGGGCTGAGTTTGCTCCGGGGTCTCTGCTCTCTTTTGTTGTCTTGTTTTAGTTGTCCAACTCAGATTGGGTTACAGCTCCCCAAGTCCCGTAGCAGTAGTAGCGCACAAGCTTCACATGGTATAGATAGATAGAAGAGATAAAGGCAAGCTTAACCACTTAAGTCCTATATATTCTTTGTTATATAGCTTGGAAGATATTCATTTATTTTCTGGCAAGCAACCGCTGTACTATGAAATATATTACAATTCCATATTCAGGTATCAGGTAACGTTTTCTGCAATACCAGAGGAAAGCCTGGTATTCATTCAGAATGAACCAGTGTGATCTGGTCTAGAGCCCACCTTCCCTATCTGGTAATTCGCACACACACATACATCATGCATGCATCGTTTCCATATCCGCTCTAGGCCCAGACCGGATCAGCAACATGCAAAGTGAATTGATCCCAGTCTAGGTATCAGACGAGTCACACAGACACACTTACTCTAACAGGTCATTATCTGGCCATGGGAACTGACCTCCCCTTTTTTGGATTGGGACCTTCCAGCAGTAGGCTACATGTGGCCGTCAGCACCAGGTGTTCTGTGTGGTCCCTGGCAGGTGTGGAGGTATAAAGGAAGGGACGGGCCCAGGGCCTGCTTTTTTCTTACTTTGCACTTGTTGATGGCTAAATTTGTCCCTAATTCTGGGGTGGTAAAGAGTGATGGCATCATGGTATGTGTTTCTCCAGCTGTAGAGCCAGAATAAAGACATTAATGTCTCCCTGCAGGACTGTGCTGCTAAGCTGTTGAAGTCGGTGAGGTGACTAATCTGGCCTGTGGCTGTATCTGGCATCGATGTTGATGATGATGATTTTCTTTTCTTTAATGTCTTAATCACTTTCAACATGATGTCCGTATTTGGGGCATGTAGGTGAAACCTTTAAAAGAACGTTTTTGCTAGTCGAAGTAAGCGGTTAAGAAATGATCTGTGCAATTGGGCTACAAATGTTACTTTTTTCTTTAATGCTTGTTTTCGTTTGGCCAGGACCTCATCAAGCTGTAGCTTAGTAGGCAGAGGTCTGGTAATCAGAAGGTCACCGGTTTGCCTCCCCGGTTTCCCCCAGTGTATGTGTCGAAGTGTCCCTCCCGGAGCCACACCCTTAACCCCTAACAGCCCCTCCTCAGGTGCTCCTATAACCATCTGAACAGCCATCAGCTTTTTGGATTTTGGACACACAGTAAGGAGCTCCATCCTACCTGTTGGGGTGGACGAGGTTCGGCTAGTAGTGTTGTGTCTACTCGATTGTCCTGGGAAAGCGAGAGCAGGAGACTGTTTATGTGAGCCCCCACCACCCCCACCATCCGCTCGCCGTCCCGTTATTGTGAAGAGGAAGTCAGCTTGGCCCCTAGACATCCCTCACCCCCTTTGCGCTGCCAGTAGACTCATTGTTTGAATACAGTATAGCTAGCAGATAAAAATTCAAGGAAGAGTGTTTGCGTGTACTTTTCTGCATGAGTCCTGGGGGAGAGAAAGTTCACATGCATGGTGAAACCTTACAGACAAGCTTTTGAGTCTTCCGGTTTGTCCATAAAACAAGTATGGCATAAGGGTCCTGCAAACTGTAAGGCCTTTGTTGTCTCCGCCAGGCCGAAGGCGTGGCCGAGAGGTTTTATTTTGCCCCCTGTCTGGCCGTCCATGTGTGTGTCCGTGTGTGCGTGTGTGTGTCCGTCCATCCATCATGAACGCAGTATGCGATTGCCGTGAAACTTTGCACACACATGCAAAGTGTACGTGCAAGAAATGCCACCTTAGATTTATCAAATCAGCCTCAGGTGGCGCTATAACAGACATAGGCCCAGCTTTGTGTGTGCGTGTGTACCCCATATCGATGATTTGATTGGCTCAAGGCTTAAAAAGTGAGGACAGAAAAGTGAGGACGCCAAAAGTGATTGGCCAGAATGAGATGATACAGTATATGATGATGTATGATTATGATAAGAGCGCCTCTCACTTCACACGGGTGTGATTCTTTTACTATAACTGGACCAATCGGTGTGAAACTTTACACACACTCCCTAGAGGCCAAGGAAAAACATATTTCACATTGACATTTTATAGTGCCACCAGGAGGCCGATGTTTGCTAAAAAGTTACCCCTACAGATGTTGTCCACATCACACAAATTGGTACACATTATGTCTAGAGTCATGTGATGAAGACGAACCGGTCAGATGTTTCATATTTCATCCTGATTGGCAATAACTACATTACAACCACATACATGAATCCCTCAACTTCTACAGATTCCACTCACCTCTATAATGAATTCCGAACATTGCTGGCCCACAATACCCTACGTGACCTGCCAGACACCTGTGCTGCGAGCAACACTTTTTCCTAGTTTAACACAAAGACATTAGTGATTGACCTCTGTGGTTCTCAACGTGGGGTCCGAGGACAGCCATGGGTGTCCCCAACTATATGATTACGATTAAGTTGATCATTAGTAACCATTTAGGTTCAATTTTACACTCTCTGAGTTAGTAACACTATTGATTTTACAGAGTAGTTTGGTGTCCCAGAGATTTAAAATGATCAAATCTGTGGTCTAAATACATCAAATGTTGAAATGAAAAGGTTGAATACCACTGGCTTATGTGAAGATTTCAAAATGCCAAGCCAAGTGTTAAATTGAACCCAGAGTAACATTAACACTCTGGATATTGCAGTGTAGAACACTGCAGATGTCAGGTTTTATAATGGTCTGCAGCTGCCACTGGCAACAATTAACCTTTTTTCCCCACATTGTGTCATTTTCTCCAGAGCAGTTCCACTGTCTCTTTGAGTGTTTATTGACAGCTCTATGCCATATAAAATATATGACATCACTGGTAATGTCATATAGTTACAGCATAAATATTGCACATCTCTTAAATGACAAATATTTGAAAACAATATATTGAGGTGCTCAACATTCAAGAATACCACAAATTTGGCTTAATTATGTCCTTGAGCTACCACCATTAATATATAGTTGCCTTAGTACCCAGACAGCAGTATTTTCTCAAAGGACAGATAGAAGTACTGGAGACAGTGGCAATCTCCAGACTTGATTCTTACCTCTAATCAAAGGCATTCGCCCGGCTTAATACACTTCATTCGCATAATTAAAACCTACAGCAACAAGTGACTTCAATGGTGAACAGCAGACAGTCTGGATTCAACAATTATATGCTGCGCTTAATGTGGCTGGACATGAAGGCTACAGTAGGTGAGCTATGATATGCGGAAAGATGATCACTTAAAAAGACTAACCTCAGCTTCAAAGTAACCAATTACACCTCTACCGTAATCAGGAGCTCTGTCAACAGTCAGCCGCCGTAGACAGATAAGACAGTACGTACGCCTGGCTTAGATCCCAGCCTCAACCCATAAACAATACCCTCCCCAGCCCCTAACCACTATAGGCCTCTGACCTTAGCTGCTTTCAACCTGCCGTCATTATATAGTTACAAATGTTTTTTTTAAAAAGCGAAAATAGCAGATCTACAAAAGATTATACATCATCTATTTGTTGTATGAATGAATTAATGAATCTTTATTTTCGTCTCTTGTCGTTAAGACCCATCCCTTACGGGATTATAAGACACCAACAACATAAATAAACAATATCACGTTAACTTCCCACACAGAAGTATGACGTAGTATGTAGAGCTTAGTTCATATGTTGGTCACGCGTTGAGATGGGTGGAGAAAGGTATTTTTTTGTTTGCGCTGTCAGTTATATCATGAAAAACTTAAGAGGTCTGTCATTTGGCAACAATGGGCCATTAGGTTTGTATAGCCCCTGCAGCGTAGAGTTATTGTGACCTGTAAGGACTGTAATTCCTCACCCGTGCCCTGGATATAGTGTCTTAAGCCTTTGGTCAAAAACTTTGACAGTGACACTGTCACTTGATATGTCTTTTGAATTGGCTTACCTTCTCTGCCTTCCCCGAACCCTTGAGAGAGAAGAAAAGACTGGATTTTGTTGATGAAATATGCAAGGGAACGTCCCATGGAATCCCTGAAGCTTTATCTCTGTGGAAGCAATTTCGAAATGCTTGTGAGACGGCCACTGAAAATACTTTGCGTTTGGTTTCCTATACATCTGTATGTATGTTCGCTGATGAATTCATTGGCTGGGACCTGGAGTGTTTCTACACACTGTTTATGTATTCCCAGACAAGGCTCTGAGGGTGCTACTGAATATTCAGTTCTATGATGGTCTGATGGCAATGCCCAGGTTTTATCGGGTATTGGAACTGAAGCAGAAATTGGAACTGAAGCAGAAAAATACAAAGTCAGTGATGCACAGTATAACTCACACACACCCTCTCATAAATACTAATACTTATGTATATTGAGGCAGTATGGGGACCTACACTGAATGAGAAACAGAGAAATGTCCTGCAGGGCTTGAACTGTTGGAGTTAGAGGTCAGTCATCACCGACCATTTTGATTACCTTTAACCTCTGCCCTCAGGGAACCAGGTTTAGGGCCACCAGCCAACAAGGGTTGTTTTAGAGCCGCTAGAGCAGTGCACTGCATTGCTGAGTGGTGAGTGAAGTTTTATTGGCGGTTTAAGACGGAATGAGCACTGCAGACAGCTGGCTGATAACAAATAACATGCATTATTGAGGTATACTTTGGTGGTGATGGGCTCTAATCTTGTGTATTGTGCTTGGAGATGCAATGTGGCTTTGACTGTGGTGTCTGGATTTGATTTGTGCTGTATGGCAACATGTTACATAACTGGAAGTTGTTCTTGTTGGATGTGTTTCTAATGGGACTAAATTGTTATGGCCAATAAGAAAAACATGTCTGTTTTCTTGTAACAATGTAATATCTTGTGGCGCCTTATTTGACCTCCCAGCTGTTACATGTCCAGAACTATTCGCACTTCACTGAAGTGTTACAGATTTATTTTTGTTTCCTGAAGTATGGAGGAAAGGAAATGACTTCACCTTGTGTCATTCAACAAATGATTCGTGGCCCAACATTGTGTGGCATTGCATGTGTTTGTAATAATAATCCTTGTAAAAATGGTCTACATTTTAGTCAAAGCATTTTACAACGTTGACACACTGATCACGCAAGGAAGTTGGAACCTGCTCAAATAACAGTTAGGGGTTCAGTGTCCTGCTCATGGACACTAAAGACCCCTTTCCAGAGTCCTGGCTCACCACCACTGGTGGATAAAGTACTCAACCCCAGTACTCGAGTCAAAGTATAGATACTCCTGGTAAAATATGACTCAATTACAAGTGAAAGTTGCTCGGTCAAATTTGTCCTTGAGTTAAAGTACTGAAAACTTGCTTTTAAACAATACTTAGTATACAAAAGTACATTTTGAAAATAAATACTTTTACCAAAAAGATCAATACTAGTGAAAATATCAGATGTACAAGCTCACAATGCGACATGCTGTGAGCGTGCGTGTACATGTAGATCTGCTATTTTCACTATATTTAGAAAAATAGACACAAACCGAGGAAGAGCCTGCAGGGACCAAACCAAGCACCTGGTTTCTGGTCAGTCGACGGCTGCTTTGTGTTTTGTGTTGCATGGTTTTATTTCTCTACCAGTAATATTGTGTAAATTAATAAATCCAGTGTATCAGACTCCCCATGCTTAATTTCCTTTCATTTCTGTGTATCTACAGTTTTATGTTCCATAGAGGTATTGGTTGTCATGGATATTAAATGAGTAGGGCATTTGCTCTGGTTCTGTGCATTGAGGAGTGTGTTGGTAGCGAGAGAAATGGACAGGTAGAGAGAGACATAGAGAGAGAGTGCGTGCTTGCATGAGAGACAATGCCGTGGTGGGTGGGTGTGTTGGTGGAGTACACATCTTTCGGCCTAGCTTCTCAGGCTTTTCTGAGGGGTTGGTTGGGTGGGGGGTATTATCTTCACCTTCATTGACTGACCCCTGACATGGCTGTCATTATTGGGGTGGGTTAGTGTTTTTTGGGGGTTGGGGCGTGAGGTGGGGGACCTGAGCTGGAACAGGTGTATGCTGCCAGGCCCCTTGTTGGGAGGAGGCGAGGGGATGAAGACAGGACAGAGTGAATGGTGGATGAATGGATGGATGGATTCAGAAAGGGAGAGAGGGAGGAGGGAAGCATTGAAAGGAACTCTGTGAAAATCCTCCTCCGGTCATGAAACCGGAGCCGGTCCCAGTTAAAACAGAGCATGACCGTATCATTCTATTCACCCATAAGCATTGAGCCCCCTGTGTGTGTGTGTGTGTGTGTGTGTGTGTGTGTGTGTGTGTGTGTGTGTGTGTGTGTGTGCGTGTGTGTGTGTGTGTGTGTGTGTGTGTGTGTGTGTGTGTGTGTGTGTGTGTGTGTGTGTGTGTGTGTGTGTGTGTGTGTGTGTGTGTGTGTGTGTGTGCGCGTGTGAGTGCGCGTGTGAGTGCGCACGTGTGTGTGCGCGTGTGTGCGCACATGCTGCAAAGTTGAGTGCACACACATACAGTACATTCATGTGCACCAGGTAGGATCCTAACTTTGGAGGAAATGAGGAAATAACATGAGGGGAGAGTCTCTATGCACTCCAGTCCATCCCAGCATGCACTGGGGCCTGTGTGCTTTATGGGATGTGTGCTGTATTAAACTGTAGAGCAATAATCTTGTGTCAAGCAGTGGAGAGGCCACATGCATCAATCATGGCTCTCCTCTACACTCTGGTGTGTGTGTGTGTGTGTGTGTGTGTGTGTGTGTGTGTGTGTGTGTGTGTGTGTGTGTGTGTGTGTGTGTGTGTGTGTGTGTGTGTGTGTGCATGCGTGCGTGCGTGCGCATGCACGCGCGTGTGTGTGTGTTTGCGCACGCGTGTGTGTGCGTGTGCGAGTGTGTGCGTGCGCGTGTGTGCCCCAGCAGTATGTAACTATGCAGTACTACGCCGTCTCATTCATTTCATTTCCTGTTTCAAACAGCTTTCAGCGATCTCATTATGAGGCCAGGGATGTGCTTACATTTTGCATAGTTAGAGTCAGTCGACCTCGAAGGTATTTTAAAATAAAGTTAAATTCATAACAGTTTTGAAATTCATGATGGAAAAAAGTAATAACTGGTGATCGTTTGCCATAAGAATAAGTTCTTAGACCTGAATACATAAAGGAGTAAATGAGAATGCGAGTTTCACCATTCCACTTGTAATTTGTGCTATTTATAATTGAGTCTTTTGAAAGTGGATTGAGCCCAGAAACCTCCTGCCTGCTTATTCCTCCAGTCTATCATTAAAGTTTCGCTGTTGCGATATCCGTCAGGTATATTTGCACACCTGAAATTCTTCTTCTGCATTTACCTAGCCTGGGTTCCAGCCTGATTTGCTGCGTTCCGCGGAGCTGAAAATGTCACTATCGAGTAACAATTCTGAATCACGGAACGCAGCGATTGAGGCTGGAACCCAGGCTAGCATTTACCCTTCCTAACTATTAGGAGCAGTGGATGCCATTAAAATGGGCCCTGTGTGGAGCAGTCGGGAGTTAAATGTCTTGCTCAGGGACACTTGGACACATAGCCTGGATGAGCAGAGGGTTTAACCGGTGACCTTCCCAGACGTGGCAGAGACAGCCTCTCCATGAGGCAGAACTCATGAAACGGGCTGGTGGGGGAGGGGGGGGGGGGGGGGGGGGGGGGGGTACGGGTACGGGTACGGGTCTGTGTGGTGGAGAGTCTGGAGACCAACAGTGAACAGATGCTCTTCAGCTGTCATCAGTGGGAGAACCCAGGAATCTGTTTGAGGAGGCAGAAGAATGCTCCACCTGGAATATCTGCCATTCTTTACCTGTGCACCACACTGCTGGCTGCTGTGGAGCAAAATCCACCATGGGCAAGATGAAACAGGAGCCCACTGAAGCCTCTCAGCAGATGCTCTCTCTCTCTCTCTCTCTCTCTCTCTCTCTCTCTCTCTCTCTCTCTCTCTCTCTCTCTCATGCACGTATGCACACACCACTACTTTATATGCATGTACAAACTCACAGTTTGTACATGCGTGGATGCGTGAATTCATTCAGGCAGACGCAAGCATGCATGCCCACAGCCACACGTGCGCACACCCACACCGACACACCCACACCGACACACACACACACACACACACACACACACACACACACACACACACACACACACACACACACACACACACACACACACACACACCACAACACAACACATGAATGTTCTCTTCTCTGACCATCTGGCCTTATATGCTGTTAATGCATACCACTGTTATGACGGATAACAGTCCAGATGTTCACAATTAAGCCTTATTTACTGTATACTTAAATGCAACACTTTTGCCATATTTTGTTTACCTTAGTGTGTGTACCTGCTAGCATCTATTCAGTCAACATGGCAGCTTTCTATATGTGAGGTGGTAAGCCTATACTTCTGGCTTGCTGAAAGAACTGATCTTAAAGGTGTTTTCGCATAAAACCAGGTGATGAGAAATACAAAGGGTCTGGTTTTGTAAGTGTGAGTGGCGTATTGTTGCTATCAGCAGAGCAACAAGGTTGCCTATCTCCTTTACAATGTGCTAGCTAGACTCCTGGGAGGTGGATTTCCCGAGGTGGCTCACCACTAGCCTGGCGCGGCCAGACTCATAGCGAGGGTTAGCTCACCACACCTACTGTTAGCTCATCTTAAATTACACACGCCGTGCTCCTTTTACGTTGAGTTGGCGGTGCTGGGATTGGACCCAGAACCTTGCGATTCAAGGGCAAAGCACTCTACCAACTGAGCTACCTGGAAAATCCTGCAACTTTTGAGAATCGGCTGGTTTAGAGAGAATTCTTTGAATTGAAACAGCAACCGATACCAAGAACCTGACAACACCTGTATTTCCTTTAGTCAGGCAGCGTTGTATTTGAACAGTCAATGATGTATGTATAATAGTGCTTGTCTAAATGAGTTTGTTTGCTCCTGTTTGGTGAAGGATCATGTGTTGAAAAGAGGCAGCCAGGTAATGCATTCTGTGAGAGCAGCAGGTCTACGGAGCATGAGAACAGAGGAACTAGAGGAGAAATGTCAATGAGCAAGCAACATGAATACAACAACAAATGTAACCACATGGGAATCAATCAGTTTGACTTGGTAATTCAGCAGGAGCTGGCTGTTTGTATCCTTGCTAGTGTGTGTGTGTTTGTGTGGGTGAGTGAGTGCACACACACAGCCTCTCTCTCTCACACACACACACACACACACACACGCATGCACGCACGCACACACACACACACACACACACACACACACACACACACACACACACACACACACACACACACACACACACACACACACACACACACACACACACAAGCCAAGTGTGTTATGTGGGTGTATGAATAAATAATGTACAAGTTAGTGTATGGATGTTTGTACATGTTTTGTGTGTGTGTGTGTGTGTGTGTGTGTGTGTGTGTGTGTGTGTGTGTGTGTGTGTGTGTGTGTGTGTGGGGTGAGCACATAATGTTTGTTCTGTGCCATCGGGTGGCTCCTGCTCCTCGGGTCCATATGTCATGATGAACTGAGACGTGCGCGCTCCCAGCAGTCTGGAGGCCATCATTGAGGCTGATTCAGGGTATTGGAAAAACATTGCTGTTGAGATAAATTTCCACGGCGACGTACAGAGAGCAAAGACGGAGTCGGAGGTAATCTCCCGCTGGCTCCATAAAACGTACTCAATTGACAACAGGCCTTGTGGTAGCAGACAAATCGCTGGCCTTATAGCAATGTGCTGAAAGAGAATGCCAGCTCTGTGTATCCTTGCCAAGATGGATCTGTAGTCAGTAAGGCCCAGCCTGACTGGGTGCGGCTCTCCCCTCCAGATGGATCTGTAGTCAGTAAGGCCCAGCCTGACTGGGTGCGGCTCTCCCCTCCTTGTAGTCAGTAAGGCCCAGCCTGACTGGGTGCGGCTCTCCCCTCCTTGCAGCAAACAGCGGATCACTGGAAGACGGCGGCTAAGCTGGACTTGACATTGCCTTGTTTGCTCCCCCGCCTGCTTTAAAGATGATTTATACTTCATCACATGACGGTGTCACGTGCCAAAACTGGCCGATTTGCAAGCTTACAACGTGTCGCATCTACAACGCTTTGTGGGCTTGTAGATCGGCTGGGTTCAGCGTGCGACGCTGCCGTGCGACGGAGCATAAAATAGGCATTACCAGGGCAGATGTTTGCGGAGCTGCTCTTTGTGCCGGTTGGCACAGCTGCCAGTTCTGATGGTTGCCAGTGCATGTGGACAGTTTGGCAGCGATTTGCCCTTGAGAGTGCATCTGCAAACGTACGTGTGTGTGTGTGTGTGTGTGTGTGTGTGTGTGTGTGCGTGCGTGCGTGCGTGCGTGCGTGCGTGCGTGCGTGCGTGCGTGCGTGCGTGCGTGCGTGCGTGCGTGATTGTGTATATGAATGCATGTCTGCATTTGTGTGTGTTTAATCTAAGATTTTGTTAAGCTACCGTACGTTATGGGATATGGTTAGTCAAGTTGTGGTTAGGGAGTGTTTGTAGTCGTCAATGAGGAAGCCCCAGTATAGCGTAATGCCACTAAGGGTGTGTGTGTGTTTGTGCAATAATAGATGGGTGGTGTTGGTTGCATGTCTTTGGTATGCGCTCGCTCGCTGGGTTATTGTTTTTGTTGTCAGAAGGAAGCTCAGTCTGATATATAGAGGCCCGTAAATCACACTGTGAAAATGCCAGTCAAAGTTCACACGGCTCTTGCTCATTTCATGGTTGAGTCTCCCGCTCCGTGAGCGAGGATGATGGTGTGTGTATTGATGATGTGTGAACGTGCATGTAAGTGCAACTTAAGGGGTGGTGGGTAGGGGGGGGGGGGGGGGGGGGGGGGGGGCATGGAGAGCTGAAGCACATTTAAAGTATCTCTGTCATTTCCACTTTGCCAAAAGCCATTCATCTCTATTCAGTTTAACTGGAGCTCATGATTGTGTTTCCTGTCAGTTTTGTGCCCATTTTGCAGCACTATATACTTTCCAACATGACTTGGCTAAATGGATGTCAAGGCGATGGAGAGACTGGCAGGCCAATGCCATTATTTTAACACTTGCGTGATACGTTGGACTCAACATTCAAGAAAATGTATTGTCCAATTATTGCAAGCAACATGGAAATTCATCTTTGGCTCACAGGCATGTCAGTAAACAGAGAAATAAACAACATTTACAGACAGGTAACATTTACAATTGTAAAAAAAACAAAGGCTTAAGTCGATTAAGACAAATGGCACTGGGACAGATGTATTCACAGGATACAAACCAGGTTGTAGAATCTGCTTCTTTTCTGGTGTCTCCCTCCAAACATCAGCACTACTAGTCCTTCATGGACAAGGACTGCTGCATTCTACACAAAGGCAGCATGGTTACCAATGAAAGAATACAAAAATGCAAACAGTGAAGACGTCAACCTTGGCTACACTTTTAACCAAATTTTTTGACATCTTTGGTGCAGTGGTACTACTGCACTAAAGATGTCAAAAACTGTGGTTAAAAGTGCAGCCAAGTACAGCTCGTAATGTGAGCCTATATTGTACTTCTCTGACTGGCAGGATGAACTCCTTCACCCTCACCAATTTGTACACTGCCGCCCCTTTATGTGCTGCCAACCACTTCCGAAAAAGCTATGGCAGCCTTATCGCTGTCAGACAGATAAATGGAAGATTGCACTGATTAAATAATCAATGGATTAACTAACTGTCATGTTTTTATTGTCTTCCTCGCAGCTATGGTGTTAGACGAGCTTTGATGTGCTGATAGTTGACGGGGCTTCCTTTTGTCTGTCTGATCTCATCCCACGATTCCTTCAGATAAAGATAAAGATGACAGCAGAATTGCTTCATATGACACTCTCGTAAATACCTTCACATAATTGATAACATTGTTATGATGTGCCTTGAACTTTGACAAATAGGAATAAAGTCAAAGCTATGCTCATCATTATCACCGGCATTGGCCTTGACAGTTGCCTTGCTTGCACCAAGATGTGGCAGTGCCAGTGATTGGCAGTGCCAAACCTGGCGTCCCTATTTTAGGCATTGACCTTTATTTTCAAAAATATGATATCCCAAAATGTCAAAAATCGCAGAAATAGCAGATCTATAAACACTTCTAATACATGGGCTATTTTAGCTACCGTATGATGAAGTATAGAGTGCCTGAGTGGTAGATACACCCATCCTGAGTATTGGGAGCACTAGTGTGCAGAATTCTTCAGCACCCAGGGAGCAACTGGCTCTAGCTGTAAGGCCAGTAAGTGTCTTTGGTCAAGGACACTGGCAGATTGTACATTCTGTGAGAACATTCCTGTCATGCATGTATTTTGAAGTGAGGACAGCCATGTAATCACGCGGAAAACGTGCAAACTCCACAAAGAAAGGCCCAGTCGGGTTAGAACTAGAACTCGACTGATTTTTGGGTTCCGATGCCAATCCCGAGTCCTAGACCACCGATTACCGATTACTTTTTTTTGTCAAAAAGTACATCATTTAAAAGTACATAACTTAGATTTAATTAAATGTTATACCGGTATTTGAGAACATTTATCTTATTAGAAAACACATGTATCCAAATAATGTTAGATTGTTAGAAAATGTCAAATTAATTAAACTTCAGTAGTTCATCTACAAGTGTAGATCTGCTATTTTTGATAAATAGCAGAATTACACATCGGCAATGTTTTCAACTGAAAACTGAACGATATATTGGTCTGGCCCTTAGAACCCATGACCTTCTTGCTGTGACTCAGTCAGTGCATCAGTTCAACTTGCTGGTAGAAGCAGGGGTATCATAGCCTGGCAGAGGGTGGAGTATGGCAGAGGGTGGAGTATCAGAGCCTGGCAGAGGGTGGGGTATCAGAGCCTGGCAGAGGGTGGGGTATCAGAGCCTGGCAGAGGGTGGGGTATCAGAGCCTGGCAGAGGGTGGGGTATCAGAGCCTGGCAGAGGGTGGGGTATCAGAGCCTGGCAGAGGGTGGCGTATCAGAGCCTGGCAGAGGGTGGAGTATCAGAGCCTGGCAGAGGGTGGTCAGTGATGATTGGCTCACCGTGATTGGAATTCACTTCAGATTGGTGCGGCTGTACGGACTGTCTTAACTGGTCAGCTTACAGAGTCAATCTTCCACTGTCACTCTCCTCCGCGGAACGGAACTGCCATTAATAGAGCAGTCCTTTATGTATTCCCTTCTGTTACCGCGGCTCTTTTTTTATGATGTCACTCTGCCGCTGAAGAGCTCGGGGCTGTTTTTTATGCCTGCTGTGTATGTTGAGCCACTTAAACTCACACCTCTCTGTTTATGGGTCCCATTCTGCCTCTCTGTCCTCAGCGTTCGCTGCTCACTATCTATTCAACAGGGCCCATAAAAGCCAGCCAGTCAGCAGTGTGGGAACTCACTCTCAGGCCTCTTCATGTACTGTAGCAGACCCCCCAGCTAAGTGCTGGGTGTGTGAGTGTATGTGCGTGCGTAGTATTTGTTTGTGTGTGTGGCGGGGCTATTGGCTCTTAGCTTCATTCTCAGCCCATGCTTTTCTATTTCCAAGTGTGTGTGTGTGTGTGTGTGTGTGTGTGTGTGTGTGTGGGGGGGGGGGGGGGGGGGGGGGGGGGGGGGGGGGGGGGGGGGGGGCTAGTCGATATGTTTGTCCAGTGGTTGTTGATTGGCTCCATCATCGCCAGCACTCCTCTCTCTGTTCTCTTCATACTTATCTTACTGTGGCACCACCCCACCACCCCACCCTGTGGCACCACCCCACCCTGTGGCACCACCCCACCCTGATTACTGCTCTTCTGGCCTAATGGGCTGTAATTAATAGGCTTGCCGATTGCCATCTATCTTCATAGTGGGGCTGCTATCAGTGGGCGTTTTGTTACTACATGTTAGTGTTTTTCGGGAATTATCCATCATTAATGTGTCATGTTCTTAGACACTTGGCTGCTACTGAAGTTTCTTTGCCACGGGCCGTTTGGCAGTGATATTCCTCGACTCCGATTCCTCCCAGAAGCCTTTTTTTTCTTCTTCTTTTTTTTACTTAAATCTTCCCTAAAGATGTTGCTGTTGTTTACTGCTCTAAATTTATGCATCCACAAAACACATAGCTGGAATGCCTTTGAACGTGTCTGTGCAACACGGAAATCCTTCCCCTCTTCAGATACCCGGTGAGAAGGAGGGAAGCTCTTGGGGAGCACACCTGTGCTTGTGGCCATGGTGAATTCCTGCATAACTTTCCACTTCAGAGTTGTGTGGGGTTGGATGGTACTGGTGGTGGGGAGGACTTCCAGTCCTGTCCGGCTGTAGACCCTGACCCTGGGTTATGCGCCCCCCCCCCCCCCTACCCCTACCCCTTCCTCCCTGTCCTGTGGACCTGAAGCTCAGGAGATAATAAGAGCCCCAAGCCTTACAAACCAGGGTCAGTCACTAATAATGTCCACTGCAAGTCCAGACAGCCAGCGGGCCATAAAATGCTTATGTGGTCAAACTTAAATGTGAAGGTTTACTTACGCACAAGCATTTTACTGGTTGCTGCATGAGCTGTCGTTTGACGTATGAGCACTGTTCTGGTTTCCAAGGAAGGCCGGAGTCCCCCCCTAGCAATGCAGAGATGTGGGTTGAGTTCAACAGTTGAAATGCTCTCATATATTCTGTGTTGGTTTGTTGTTGTTTTTGTTGTCTTTTTTTCATTGATTGGTACGGATTAGTCACATTAGCTGGACATTGTAAATGCATACATTGGTGTTCTCACACATTGCAAAAGAGAGTGCAAGACTGAATCCTTACAGATCAATTTTTACATTTTGCCGTATACTTATGCAGATTTTCTTTTCCTCCTCCATGTGCTGCTCTTCACCTCATCGTTGGACCTGTTCCTGAACGCAGGTAAATACATTTATTCACACATTTATTCACTCCCAAAATGCCCCTCAAGGAATATTCATTCACATTCATATTCACTCATGCACTGCAGTGCCATTAAACAAACACAACATCATACCATCATGGAA